>NW_010421567.1:0-13313 GCF_000710305.1 Buceros rhinoceros silvestris | reverse complement strand
ATAAAACAACAATAAAATCCTCATATTTTATATTCTCTTTTTTGACAGTGTATTCTGATTTGTAATTGGTTTTCAGACTGACTAGGTCATTTCTTGACTGTAAGAATAGTTATGGCTCTATTTCAGCCCGGGCATTCTGAGTGGCAAGGCTAGCTTCTTCTGACAGCTGTGTTTCCAAAAGATGTGAATGATTCTCATGTTTTGATTAATATAAGAGTGCTTTTGTAGTGAATTGGACATGGCTAGCTGTCAAGCAGCCACACAAGCACTCACTTTCTCTCTGGCCCCCACCCTACCCAGCAGGACAGGGGAGAAAATGTAAAGAGCAAGAGCAAGAGCAAGATGGGTCAAAATAAAGACAAGGAACCCATTCTGCAGTTACTTTCATGGCAAAAATTGATTTGAATAAGGGAATATAACTTCATTTAAAATATTTGATTACTAATTCTAATATCAGGAAACAAAGATAAACATTTAAACACCTAGGAAAACACCTTTCCTTCATTTCCTAGACTTAATTTCAATCCAACACCAATATTTCCCCTTCCTAGCCTCTACTCTCCTTGTTACAATCTGTTTCTTATGTGAGGCCACAGGCAGTGCAGGATACTGGGGTCAGACATAGGGGTTTCCTTTTTCTGCTCCTCATTCCTTACTCTTTTCTTCCCTTGCTTGTTACTTCTTACTGATTTTCTCCGCTCCAGAATGATTTACGTGAGCGCTGCAGCCACTTTGGGAGTAAACCTACTCCACCATAAAGCACCACCTACTGTTCTGGCCTCTTGCTCCTCTCTCTTGGCATTTTCTACTGTTTCTTGAATACATTTTCACAGAAGCACAATGAAATCTTCCATCAGGTTCAGAGATGCCACTAACTTGGCTGATGGGCTCAGCCAAGTCCTGCAGTGGATCTATTCTGGAGCCATCTGGAACCAGATGTGCCCAGCTCAAGGCAGCACATGGCCTCTTAGAAGCCACCCTGGCTACCACTTTACAGGAAACTTGTGTTAAATTATATTCTTCACAATGAGACTGAGGCTATTAAGACTTTGTATTTTATAGTAAGCATGATTTATAGGGACACAGACAGAGAGAGTGAAAAAAGGTGTGAGGGGACTGAATATCAGCTTTTGATGAGGAAGCTAAAGCATTGGAATGAACATTTCCATTTCTTCTATATGGGAAAATAAGTGTTGATTACTTCAGTAATTTTCTAATAGTAAATCTTATAAAAGATTTAAAACTAAATGTAACATTCATCAGTAAAAAAATCGGTTACTAAAAATCAGCTTATTAAATAACAGTATGAGAAATAGTTTTTCACAAATAAGCACATAGAGGCACAAAAAAAGGAAACAAACAATAGTAATTGGCAGGATAAACCCAGATGTCCAAGTCCCATACTAGAAAACAAATCTTGTAGATGTTACCAGTTTATTGACATGATGTCTCTTAGCAATGAATAAAAAGAAAGAAACCTGCATTACAAAGAAGTGAGTCATGCCCCCCCACTGACTATATCAACCAGATCTTATTGACTATGCAGTCAGACCTGCATGAAAAGCTCAGGTAGACACAACTAAACTCTATGCCTAGTGAGACAAATCCAACCTAAAGGCTTTGAAATCATTATGCAATACATTAAATACTTTTTAGCTTCATTCTTCTCTAAAAAAATGAATGAAAGTCATTGTAAGAAGTGTATTGTTTTCTTGAAAGCTGTATATTGGTGTATCTCCTGGGTTTTTTTCTGGGATTTTATCTGTTGATTTTTAATTTTTTAAAAATAATTTTAGCAGGATATTAGTAACTTAAGAAAACCTAGAGCAAGGGAAAGAAGATAGCATAGCAAGGAAGTTTTAGATCTTTCCATTATGAGTTGATATATTTTTCACTGGAATTATTTTAGCTTGCCATATATTTACTAGATAGTTTTAACAACAAATTAATTTGATTATTACTGCTGCTAACTCCTCTTCCTATATGCTTCGTTCCCCTTGTGGATTTCAATATATGCAAATATCAACCAATAATTTCTCTATGCACCATGAAACTAATATCCTGTGATGGAATGCTAATTTAACCAAACTTATTTCGAAGTGGAAGTTCAGCTGTCATTCCAACCAAAGTTTCAATAAATTTTGTCTAAATCCTGTGTAGTTCCTTAAAGAATTGTCTTTGCAAGCTCAGAAACCTCTTAATTTATTTTTATATGTTCAGACATCACAAGAGAACTCTTTCTATCAAAGTATTTTGAAACCCAAGTTGTCATGCTAGGGGAAAAAACCCCCTCGACTATTGTGTTTCTCAGTTCAGTGTTTCAAAGAATATGAAGGGTTATAAAGCAATGTGCTTCTGGTACTGATGTAGCCAGCTAAAGAAAAAGCCTGTATTTCAGAACTAATTACTGCATCTGCTATGTGTCACTAGGCTTCTACAAACCACTTATTAAAAAAAACAACCACAAATTTGACTCTCATGTTGTATGTTGAAAGAAGCATGACTTCTTTACAGAAATCCCCATTTCTAACACTGAGAACCAAATACTCTCTGGGAAGATTTTGCAAGTTCCTGCCCCATAATTGTTGCGATCCCTGACCTGGTATCATTTTCTAGGACTTACTGTCTGGCTTTATCATCAAAGTATAGTTGACTGACAGCACCAACTATTCATGAGCCTTGGAAAGGTCAACAAGATGCATCTAGAATATATACTTACAATTGAACTTCTGATTGAAAGGTGAATTAAAATAATGGAACTGTAAATAAGGAGGTGCAACAGAATATAAATGAGAAAGAAACTCTGAGAGGCTTCTGAGAAGTTTCTTTAGTAGGACAGGAAAATAACTTGTATCTAAGCCATGTATACAAGGATTCATTTCAAAATTTTTCAGACCACATAAAGCCTCTGAAACATAGACTTTTCATGTTCAGTTATTTCCTAAAATAGAGAAAACTGTAAAAATGAGACACTTCATTCCCCAAAAACAAGAAGCCCTCAGAATAGATAGACTTCATAATGGAAAGGCTACTATGCTGAAGTTAAAGGTTCCTGCCTTAAAGAGCAGTACTTTGCACAACCAGAGGGGAAGATGATCCGAGAGAGAACCTGAGGAAGACTAAGACTAAGACTGAGCAATAGAAACAATAAAATAAAAACCAAGCCAGAAACTTGCATTAGTATCACTATCACATAAGGGTGAGTCTACCATTTTCTAGTCTTCAGAATTACAGTCAAGCAGAAGTAGAAATTTCACACTGACTGGCACAGAACCTTGAGTGTCAGGGCAAGGGGAACAGGACTTGGTGTCCCTGCTTATGGCAGGAGGTTTGGAACTAGATGATCTTTAAGGTCTCTCCAAACCCAAACCGTTTTATGATTCTATGATTTCGAATACCTCCTACAAGAACTGAATAACAAGCAGTTTATCCTCAGTTCATCTGCAATATGAGTCAGACCTGACAGGACTTGAATCTGTGATCAAAGAGGGCACATAAACCAAAATTATTATTGGTATAACTGAAGCAAGTACAAGCAAATCTAAATATTTCCCCAAGGAGTTTATAGAAAAGAATACAGAATATAAAGTAATGTTTTCCAGCTTTAAATATTCTGAAATGCTACTAAGTCTCTATTTCATACATGAAAGATTTATTCTGTGAACTCTAGAATGTTGATGGCTTGAGTAGTCATATCTTCATTCATTATTATTGTATCTTCCCAGACACGTTTGAGTGTGATTGAAAAACACATGAATATCTGAGTTTTAGAAACATTGTATATGCAGTATAGTAATTACATTTCTTATAGTTAGTATATTGTTTGACAACATATGTGTTTGGATGTGTGGCTCTTTTACATTATATTTGGACTATTAGATATATATAAGAATTTGCTCCTGCCTGTCACAAACTATTCTTGAAATCCCAAATATTTACATTCTTTCAAGGCTTCAACCACCACGAAAGCTACATTTGTTTTTTGCTAGGTTCTTATTATAAGTCTGTAATTAAATGCAACTCTACTCAAGTCAAACATGCTTCAGGGGAGCACAGATTTGGATGACTTTAATGGAGTCTGGATTTCATATATACTTCTCATATATACTACTTCTCATTAGCACTCTAAATATTGACATTACCATACACTGACATAGAGAGCTGAACTTTTCTAGGATACATATACAGCTGACAGTAAGTGTGACTGCAAAGCAGAAGGTTTCAGCTGTGTCTAAACTGCAGTGAAAATATATACTATATTCCATGGACTTGGTGCCTTCACTTTTCATAAGATTACTTTCTTCCTGTCAGTCTCTTTGGCCTTCTTTCCAGTAATTTCAGCTCATTGCTAATTTTCTGTGTATTTATAAAAGTAGAATTAAAGATTATAATTTAATCAATGTAAATATTTATATATTTAACCTGAAGTAAAATCACTGTGAGTGCTGCAATATACTGATGTCTCATTATACAACATAAGTAATTTTTGTTTTGATTAAATAAATTTCTGAAACTTCTTGGTTTGTATACTCTAAAGTATACAAGAAAGTATTTTAGTAATTACTTCACAACTACTTTTCTCTTCTTATAATTTTTATTCAGCATAATGAATCGTGAGGTATTTTTCTTGACTTCTGCTCTTTTCTAGATTGTCTCCAACTGGTGCACAACTTTCCAGACATATGGTAACAAAAATGAGAAAAAATATCGTGGAAAATTTGCCAGACCTGGGCATGTTAGCCAGTTATTTCATATATCTCACAGATTATACTATTCATACATCACAAGATGCTTTTTTTGCAACAGTATGATTTTTTCCATGTGTTTTCAGCTAGTCATCCATTATATTTTGTTGCAATAAATTGCATTTCTTTCTATCAAATATCATTCTGTGTTTTTCAGACCAGATCACCAAGATTTTCCCAGAATTAGATCTGAAGAGTTATGACATATGTACATATGTCATTAATGAAATTCTTACATCGTACGGGATAGAGGAGATACCATGCAGAATTCATTACAAGAGCAGTATTGTGTTGCATAAGAGCATTAATTTTCAGTTAACTCACAGAATGGTTGAGATTAGGTGGGAACTCTGGAAGTCATCTGGTCCAACGTGCTGCTCAAGCAGGGACACGTAGAGTAGGTTGCCTAGGACCATGACCAGAGAGATTTTTATTATCTCCAAGGAGGAAGTCTCCCAAACTCTGGGCAACCTGTGCTCTGTCACCCCTGCAGTAAAAAAGTGTTTGCTGATGTTCAGAGGCAACCTTCTGTGTTTCAGTTTGTGCCCATCGTGCCTATTGCCTCTGGTTCTGCCACTGGGCATCACTGAAAAGAGCATGGCTCTGTCTTTTTTGCACAGTCCCTTCAGGTATTTATGTATATGAATAAGATTTCCCCTAAGGTTTCTCTTCTCTTCGCTAAACAGTCCCAGCTCTTTCAGCCTTTCCTCACGTGAGAGCTGATCTATTCCCTTAATAATTTTTGAAGCCCTTTGTTGGATTCTTTCCAGTATATCCATGTCCCTCTTGTACTGGGGAGCCCAGAACTGTACACAATATTCCAGGTGTGTCTTCACCAGTGCTCAGCGGAGGGGAAGAATCACCTCCCTCAACCTGATTGGAAATACTTTGCCTAATGCTGCCCAGGGTACCATTAGCTTTCTTTGCTGCAAGGACACACTGATGGCTCATGACCACCAGGACCCCTAGGTCATTTTCCGCCAAGCTGCTTTCCAGCTGAGTGGCCCCCACCATATACTGATGCATGAGGTTTCCTCTTCATATGTAGGACTTTACACTTCTTATGAGCTTCATAAGATTCCCACAAGGCCATTTCTCCAGCCTGTTGAGGCCCCTCTGGATGGCAGCACAACCCTCTGACATATCAGTCATTGTTCCCAGTTTCATATCATCAGCAAACTTGCTGAAGGTACACTGCTCCATCATCCAGGTCATTAATGAAGGTTTTAAACAAGATTAGACCTTTTATCGATCCCTTGGGTGCACTGCTAGTACTGACCTGCAACTAGATTTTATCCACTGATCACCACCCTCTAAGCCAATCCATTCGGACAGTTTTTCTATTCACCTTAAAATTTGTTCATCCAGCTCATACTTCAAAAAATTCTCTATGAGGATCTTGTGGAAGACGATGTCAAAGGCCTTACTGCAGGCCAGGTAGACAGTAACCACTACTCTGCTCTCATATACCAACACAGTTGTTTCATCATACAAGGCGATGCCGTTAGTTAAGCATGAATTCCCTTTGGTGAATCCATGCTGACTGCTCCCGATGATTTTCTTTCTCTTAATGTGCCTGGCAGTGGTTTCCAGAATTAGCTGCTTCATCACCTTTCTTGGCATTGATGTAAGGCTGACCAGCCTGTGGTTTCCTGGAAAAACAAAAAGAGATTCCTGCAAAAAGAACAAAATTAAGGGCACGTATGCAATTCTACTTCCCAGAATACTCTCTCAGATACAAAAACTGTTAGCTCAGGAACTTCCTGAGTGAGAGACAATGTTTTACTATCCAATATCACACAACAGATTTTTCTGCCTTAGATTTTTCGTTCACTTTTTGAAATCGCATAACAATCATAGATTTCCAAATACCTTCCTGGATTTTGACAAGGAAACATTACAATTTATTTCCTGATAGCATTTGACCACTAAATTTCACACACATAAAGTATTTAATCTAGACACGGGACAGAAGACATTGCTTAGAAGACATTACTTTCCTCCTTTGCCTCTGAGAATATTGGAAGAAAAAGAGTAACACCACATCTATTGAGGGTTCTGGGTTTCCTGGTCCCAAGCAATATCAACATGTTGTTGATAAAGAAAATGACACCAAGTTGAGATAGTTTGTTTGTATGTCCATGTGGACTATTACTCATCTGTTTTTCTTCTAACTTGTTACTGATTTTAATCTTCTTCGTAAAGGTCTGCAGGATCAGTTATTAAAAGAGGACTATACAAGAGTGTGGTCTCAAAAACTGTTTTCAGTTACTGTTTAGATTTTCCTTTGTACTCCTAACTGATCTCTAGGTAAATGCAGGGAGACATTAATACTGGACAAGTAAAGTTTCTATCAGTAGCGTATTAGAACAAGGATGCATTAATTCCATTATTTATATCATTATCCGTGATTTTACAAACCTTAAAAAACAATTACAGCAACTGATAATCTTCACATGCTTGCATGTATCTGTTCAGCTCCCAGCTATTCCCCTGTGTATCCTTCATGTGCTTGTCATTGTGTAAAGAAGAAAAAACACGAATATAACTGTAAGGCTGGAATACTAATTGAAGAATAGAACAAAATGCAGAACAGAGGGGCAAAGATAAGAAAACTGGAGAGAACTTATATTTACAAGGACTCAGAAAAATTAAAAGAATTTCTAAATATCTGATAAGTAAGTTTGTTTAATATCTCATTCCAATATAAGGAATTTATTGGGAGAGAGGAGGAAGAAAAAAATTAGTAGTTCTCCTATGATTGATACTAAGTTGTCACTTGTTGCATAGATACATTGCATTCCACTGAATTCACAAGTAAACTTTGACTTTTATTGAAAATCCTGCATAATTTTCAATCTTTAAAGCCACTGGTATGTGTAGAGTGCTTCTGAGTTTGTAAACAGATATAAGAGGAACTGAAGCCATTTCTGAGCACAGTGTTGAATTAAGAAAATTTAAAGAAAAATACAGTCTCAGACTGAGTTTAAATGGTAAACAGGCCATGAAACATATTCTATAAAATTCAACAAAAATAAGTATAAACTATGAGGGATTTGACCCTAAAATTGACACAAAACATTGTACAGCAGGAAAACAATAGTAATAGTGATCTATTATTTCAGAGTGTAATGATTTTGCATGACTTGTAAAATAGATAAGTAGTAGATCAACTAGGAAACAGCATTTGGACAATGCTTTTGTAAGGAAACAGAGGGGCAGCATGTACACATGAGGTTCATTTACCAAAGGATTTCTGAATAACCTTGCACATGACAACACACAGTCCACTGAAAAATTATAGCAACTCTCCAGCCATTTAATTTAGGATATGATAAATCACATATTGTTTGGATTTCTTTACAAGTAGAAAGGATGATGTTCAAAATCAAGCTGAATATCTGCCTGTCTGGACTAATAGAAGAAAAATTCAACGCTGCTTAAAATAGATATCTGTGAAGCAATGTTTCATTTCAACCAGGAAGACAAATTGTTCTTTGTCTTTTACTTGAAATACTCACAGTAACACTTCTACAGAAAGGATGTAGTATGTGAGAATACTGAGTTGAGTGTGTTATGTGATGTTACCCCTATGAAGCCTGACATATTCATACAACAGGAACTACATGAAAGATATTTGAATACTGTGATCTCATTCCTTACCAACTGTTGTGCAATGGCAGGACTAACAAGCAAACAGAGGACATAGCAAAACAAAGTTACGGCTCACAGTAAACAAAAACATTTTTACATTCTTGGGAACGGTAAGCTCTTTTGTCTCATAATTTTATGTCGATACTTTTTGAAGGGTTTGAAGAATTCTCTTTCCACCTTTATCAAACCTTTGTTTAGAAATGCCAATGCCCATTTCCACACGACTGGAATTTAACCCATGAAGAGCCAGCATTTTGAATATTTTTAATCACCATCCGAAGCAGAGTTTGTTTAGTACCTTTCATTATCAGCTGATAGCTTCCAGATACTTTCACTCTCTATAGAGTTAGATGAGGCTATTTATGGGTATTGAGATGAAAAAGCAGGTGATATTTTATGGTATTTCCAGATCTATTTCAAAACATGCAAAATTCTTACCAAATAGAAAGAAATTTTCACTGGAATAAGTCTCTGCTTGAAACAGCTGGTTCCTAGCGCTAAACAAATACATTAAAAAGCACAAAATAATACTGATCTATTAGTTATCTCCATTCTTCATATTTTTGTGATCTCTGTATAAGGGAGTGCAAGCTAATTAAACTCTAACTCTTTGATACTTAATCCCAATTGCAACAGAACCCAAGAACTGAAGAAAGAGTTTCTTCCAGAACTAAACATTATGACATAAAGAAAGTGGAAGATTTGAGGAAAATTCTTATCTGCCCAGTTCAGACAGGTCATACTGTACTGCTGCAGCAGCTGTTGGAAGAAGAGTTAACACAAAAGATCTGTTTCACGCCTTCAGAAATCTGATGGCTTCATTTCTTAAACTTGGCCAAGGAATAATAAAAACTGTCAATTGCAGCAGCAATCACAAATGTACATCTGGGTCTTACTCAAATCTCAGTTATACCTCTATACATTAAAAATAATTTGATCAAGGTCATTATATTTAGAGCAACTTAAAAAACAATGTATTGTTAGAATTAGGCCAGTCATTAAAAAAAAATTGAAATGTATATTGTAAGAGTAGATATTTTCTAGTCTTCTTGACTTGTTTCCTAAATCCTAAAGATACGTTTATGTAACATTTACTAAATGCTTTATCATGGTATAGCATAGATTAAACTCTTATGCTTTAATTTCTCCAATCCTAAATCGGCTGAAAGACAACATATGCCTTGCTTCTTTGAAACAGATTTTACTATTCTACATTGTCAAGGATTAGGGCTAGGCTGGCCAACTAGACAAACGACAGGTGCTGTCTATCACCTCTCCCTTCCCACCTTCACCCCTTCGCAAAGGGGGGAAAGAGGAAAGTAGTAAGGGAGAGAGACTTACAGGAAATAAAACTAAAACTGTTTTAATGAGAATAACAATAATAAAATGAAATATATACTAATACGTGCTATACCAATACTGAAGCCAACCACTCTGATGGCAAACATGTCACCATCACCACTGATACTGTGGGCAGACACTGGAGAAGGCCCAGACTGGGTGCAGCAGCAGACAGGAACCAGATGCAGGAGCTGGATTCCAGAACTGGATTCAGGAATACAGCCTGGGATCAAAGGCAGAACAGAGAGAGTTCTCCTCAGATGCCATCCATTGACGAGAATGGCAAGAGAGCAAGACCCTCATGATACCTCAGCTTTATACTGAATACGATGTATATGGGATGGAATACCCTGTTGGTCAGTTTACGGTCACCTGTCCTGTCCGCTCCTCCCTGCAGGTGTGGCCTCTAACTTACTGCACCCCCAATGTGGCTCACAGGATTTAGCATGTGTAAGCTCACTTGCCTCCACAGAAGCAAGTGTAAGCAAGAGCCTTTCTGCACACCAGTCCCTGGTAGTAACCGTAAATCGTAAACATCACTGCCTGAAGCTGACACTGTCTGCAAAAATATGCTGTTAACTTCAGAGAGTGCAGTTAGTTAGAAGAGACTGAGCTGAAATGTGAAATCACTGAACAGCATGAGCTCTGTTCTAACTCAAACCAGGACACATAGCTCAAAATCATACAAATGGTAATTTCAAATCTAGATGAGACTGCAATGAAAAGACATATTAAAGAGTGGACATAGACAAGTACCTGAGCCAGCAATAAATAAAATATTTCATTTCACCTGGAAAAGTGTGTTTATATTACACCTGTGCTCTGACCCCTTAGTTGAATACTGTTCATTCAGTCAAAAAACCCTGCCCTTAATGAATAACGTCTTGGCAAGTCTGTACCACTTCCCGTATCAATATATCTGTTATAGTCATACCAGCTTCTAAAATATGTGGAAGAAATGATGCAGTCGTCTATATTTCAAAATATCTGCTCTTTGGTAAACAGTTATTTTGTATAATTATAAATATTTATATTGACTAAACTCTGATAATTGAAGACTCTTCACTCCTATTAAAAACTCTCTGCACACCTTCAGAGAGAGCATTGACCATCCTTGTAACTGTCATCCCCAAATTTTTGCAAGTCCTTTCAAGTGATGTGACCTGCCTTAGTTTTTCAACATGTGCACACAGACAATATTCAAATGCATGTAAGAATTTATTTCACTTCCTATTTTTCACTCCTTTTCTTACCCTTAATCAGTGAATCAATTAGTTTATTATTGAAGTATAACTACAGTAACAGTTGCAGTACAGTTTAATCTGCATTTTAATAAGATACCTTACAAAGGTACATCTCATTCCTTAGGCTATAAGGGTAGAGATTCTTCCTGTGCATAACACTTCATAAATGATTCAGGACATTGGTTAGTATTTCAGAAACAGAGTCATATCTTATAAAAGCATACAGTTAGAAGCCAGTTCCAGGAACACAAATCTTGTTTTTCTAATATGAATCGAAGAGCAGCCATGTGGCTTTCATTCAAGCTTTCATTCAAGATTGTTATCTTTTCCAGAGTTAAACTGCTTGCTATAATTAATGCAGCCCCCAGGTAGTTCAAGTTTTACAAATGGCATTTACTCAGCATGTCATCATAGGTCTCACTGGCCATGATAGCAGCATGGGGTCGCATTAATACAGATTAAATGGTCTTTAAAAAATTCTTTAGTATTAATTTTATCTCTCCAGCTATTTTCTCTTACAAATCAGTCTGTTGTAGAAATAGGAAAAAAGAAAAACCCTACCAAATGCAAATAAAGTTTGTCATCTTGTTATTGTCTTGAATTGCCAAAGAGCTATTCATCACTATTTTTGTCTTTATTTTATATGGATCAGGGTTAATCTTTCAGGTGCTGCAGATTCATAACAAGGTTTTTTGATGTACTATTTAAACTGCCTGCTAGAGTACTCTGTATTTAAATGGATGATCTCACAATGAAAACACTTGTTCAGCTACCTTCTTGGTTTCAACAGTATGCACTTCACTATTCTTTCCAATCCATCACATCTTATCTCAGCCACAGCAATATGAAATTAATAATACTACTGTTTAGTTTGCTGTTTCTACTGTACCTGAGCGTACAAAGATGGGATAAGGCATCTTTTTTTCATCTCAAATAACAGATGAAAATTTAAGAGCTAGTGGATATGTCTGCAGAGTTTTTGCAGCCTCCTGGAATTATTGTAGAGGTTTGTCCAAAAGGAGAAGACGGTGCATCTCAGTATATCTGGGAGCTACCTAGACACAGCTGATGTCTATGAGAAGCTATCACTATCAAAAGCTGTAATTTAAACCATGCCCAAATTTTACTCCAGAGACATCTATCTGACTCTCTCTAAACAGAGAAAGTGTAGGAGTAAACCAGCATGAGTGATTACACACTCATTTCTTAATCCTGTGCCATTCACACCATATCCATTACCTTGGAATTTAATACATTTAAGATACCTGCTAAAAAATTATGAAGTAATTGATATACAATGTCAGTGACTTAATTAGAATTAGAAACCTGGTGGGTACCAGGGGCTTCGGTTACTTTGGCTAATTGTGAGAAAATTACTAACTCTTCTGGAGGATGTATGGCTGAAGAATCAGCTCTCCCAAGAACTGAGGATAATCATACCCTTCCTCAAAATGCGAGATGTTGAAAATGCGTCTTGTTTTCTCTAACAAAAATGTACAGAAGTATAAATGGTTTTCTACATATAAGTGTGTATATAACCTAATATTAATAAATATTTCTAATGCTGGGGAGTGAAAGGGAAAATATATTACTGAAAGATTCAGACACATCTGACATATCTCATATCTCATATCTCATTTCCAGTCCTCCATACAGTGTCTGTATAACCTCATTTACCACCCTTACAATTTTATCTCTGTTATGTACCAGAGTGTTGCAAGAACATCTTCATAATCTCACTCCATACTACAAAACATCACTTCTTTAAAAATTAGCAGCAGCACTAATTAAATAACTCCTATTTTGTAAGTGGGTTTTTGCACTGCCGATAATCACTATACACTGTCAAAAAATGGGGACATTCAAACCACATAAGCATCATTTCACTGATGACTCACACCATTGCTCTGGTGTTCTGACCTCAGTGTGCCTCCCTTGATCAAGTCTGGCATTATGACTCTGATATCTTTAACACTAACAGCCCTCTTGAGACCAATTGAGGCAGCTTGAGATGATCTCAGAATATTCAACATTCAGGTCTTGAATAGCTTCTGATTCATGAGGAGGGTACTTCCGACTGTCAAGCACTCTTCTCCAAAGAGAGCTCTAAGTCTCACAGGTGGTTAAAATGTGAAAAAGGCAGGCAGAAGTCAGAAAAGCTTGAGCCTTCTTTGTATGACACTTGGCCTGGTTAATGGTAGTGAATATGTTATGGGCCAATAGAGCAGTCAGTCACAAATTCACAATGCTCTGATTTTGTATTCTTCCCATATGAGGCTAGAATAGCTTTGTTAGCTCAACTTTATAAAACAAAAAGAGGAGAGGAGAG
>NW_010421566.1:34730-37325 GCF_000710305.1 Buceros rhinoceros silvestris | reverse complement strand
GAGGGTGTACCTGTGTGTAGCCAGGGGAGGGGAGGAGCCATCACCGAGCCCTGGCTACAGCTCTGCGGGGGGAGCTGGAGCACGAGTCTGTCTTCACAGCCACAGGTACGCAGAGCTGCCTGCTGGCTCCCGGCAGCGAGAGCGGCTGGGTCTGGATCCGTGTGTCTTTGGCGAGCTGGAGCCTGCGCACCACTCCTCGGGACTGAGATTGAGACCTGCCACTAACCCAGTGCCGAAGATCAGTTCCAGGGTGGGGAAAGAGTTTGCCATTTTGAACTAGTAATAAGCATCATTTGGTTCAGCTTTGTATTGCCAGTTGCAAAGGAAAGGCCCTGGACCACTGAACACGCTGCGGGTGTAGTCTCTTGCTCCGAGCGGCTGCGTTGGCATGTTGTAAGCTGACGTACTCAGGAGAGGAAGGGTCAGCGCTGCCGGAACAGTGGCTGGCTGCCCCCCCCTCCCTGCTGGCAGAATTTTAATGGCAGTACTTGAACTGTATAACTGAGATGCCACGGCAGCGCTGCCTGCACACCGAGCTTCTCCAGCCACTGCCCAAGTGTCAGTTTTGCTGTAAAGATGAAGCTCATAAAAATGCACAGATCTCTCCAAAGATACTGTACACTATTCAGCGGGTTAAAAGCTGAGAAAATCTGTGATTAAAAAGTCGTTACAGTATTTGTACACACTGGGGATACGCTACAGAACCACGTGCCTCTAGAAAAGAGGTGAACTACGAACCACTTCCCTGCAACGCCACCACCTCTTATTCTGAAGGTGGTAGGAAAGGACAACACAGCCATCCGAAGCACTAGAACAGCACAGGAAAAACAAAACAAATGTGCATCCTTTTATTGAACATGTGAGATGAGCAAAATACAGTAAGAAAGAGCCAAAAAGATGTAAAGTTTTTTGTTTGCATCAAGTGACTACGCTTACAAAAGACTCAAGTAACGTGACGCGGGTGCAGTGATCGTTTGAGGCAAAGTGTCTCTTCAGCTGCTGGTTTGTCGTGCTAACCCGAGAGAGGCTGCTGCGTGCAAGGGGACGCTGCTGTGGCTGCTGCAGAACTCAGTATTCCATCACCTTCCCAGCTTAAGAGCACTGCACCGACAAAATAGTGTATCTGTTGTATCCAAGTATAAAGTGTGTAGCTTACAGTTTAGAAATCTATAGAAAAAGTTTGTTTTCCGTACAAAAACGTTGAAATTTCGTCAAGCACCGCAGAGAGTGGGGTAAGTGAGGATTGTCAGGCTGCTCTCTAAGTTGGCGGCGGCCCGTTGGTGTATAGCAGCATGGGGTAGAAAGAACGGGCGAAGTTGTTGGCCTGGGTGCAGCTGTAGTCCTTCTCCGAAGATGGAATCATGAAAGCCAGAAGTAAAAGCAGTAGAAAGAACAACTGCAGAGGTAAAGCTGCTCGCAGGACACGCAAAAAGAAGGAGGGAGACCGAGGAACTGCTTGACTAGGTTGTGGATGGCTTTCATCTCTGAAAAGGAAAAAAAAGAGAAAAAAGGTGGCAGATGAGAGTTTGAATTACACCATTTGTTTGAACTCCCTCTCCAGGGTTCACACCACCCTTCCACGCCGCAGGGCTGCATCTCTACAGGAAAATGCCCTGCACGTAACTTGAAAGCGAGCCAGCCCGTCCCGCGGGCAGCCAGCCGCGGTGTTGGGTTTACTGTTCTTCCTGATGAACAGTCATTCGCAACAGCTCGGGTCCGTGTGGTTCTGCCCTGTTTCCAGATGCAAACCTAACGCTTCCCAGGAGCCAAAAGGCCGCTCTGGATCTGTGCTGATGTAGAAAGGAAACACCATCCAGACTGGTCAGCTCTCCTCTGCCCTGGCAGGACCGAGACCTATCCACGGAACAGGCCCTAACGTAACGTGAAGTTCTACCTTCGTCCTTCCTGGTCCGTCTGTACTAAGTGGCTCTAATCGCTGTTTCTTTTTCCCAGGTACGCTGGTGGAATTAAAGCAAGATTTAATACTAAGATATTCCCCCATTTGGCACAGAAGGTATTTTCTCAAAAGCAAAGACCAGTCAAGGCTGCACATTGGTGCAGAGGTCCAGGAGTGCTAAGGGAAGCCATTCCCCACGGTGCAGCCCGCAGCTGGTGCAGCTGGAGGCGACGCTGCGGGTGGGCAGAGTCACCTCCACCTGCAGGTCAAGCGATGGGGAAGAGCTGCCCCGGCTCCTGCTGGCACTCAGCTCGCCTCTGCCGTTTTCACACTACTTCAAAGAGACGAGGCGAATACAAAATCGTACCTTGTGCTGCTGCTGTCTCTGCCATCTGCAGTTCTTACGCTGACCTGGTGAGAGAAACAGCTTTTAGTATGTGGGTTTCAGCAACTACAAGGAATTTCTCTTTCTCAGAACAGACAGCTGTAGACTTTAAAGTCCTGTTGTAAATTCTGTAATGAGGTACATGCATCCAGAAGGTAAAATGATTACGCCTCAGGAACTTTCAAGCTAAATGTGTCAAAATATGCTGTATGTTGACAGCAAAAGACTTGAAAAAAACACTTGCCTTCTTCGCAGCAGGGCTGGATTCCGCTGTGACCGGATTATAGCCTCCTGAGTCATCTGGATCTAGCAG
>NW_010421566.1:12378-34655 GCF_000710305.1 Buceros rhinoceros silvestris | reverse complement strand
CCCTGAGTCATCGGGATCTGCCAGGAATGTTCTGGTATCCTAGAAGGTAACCACACCTTCCTCTTTAAAATGCACGGTCAGAACTCCCAACAGATGAAGCGCAAAGAGCCACCTTTCACTGCCCCTCTGCAGTGCACAGCCCCTCGCCTCTCCAGTGTGGATAACCAGCGGAGAACAGATGCTCCAGTTCTCCAGCACAGGGCAGTTTTGCCAGGCACAGCCCAAGGAGTTACGATGGAACAGGCACCTACAGGTTTTAACTTGAAAATATCTCTGTCTGGCAGCTCTCGGGCTAAGCCACGTGAGGAGCCTGAACAGCCCCTCCCGGTTTCAGTACTGCACCAGCCTCGTGGTGCCGGAGCTTTTCCTATGGCCAGACTTCACCGTTCTTCCTTCAGCTCACGAAGGTGAACGTACTTAAGTTCTAAGTCAGTTTTTTACAAACACCTCTACTCGTAGCACATTGCTACTTTTCAGTAAGAAATACCCATGAACAAGTATCTAAACTCTGACTCACCAGATTTTCTTGTATTGCTTTTAAGTCATGTGAAACTTGTTCAATAAGCTGTTTCAGTTTCCTTCCAGTTACATGGACCTTCTCATCAACTTCGACATAATCACCATCGGATTTAAGCAGCAGGTAAGCAGTGAGCTCTTGAAGTGAGTTTACGTTAAGCTGTTGTTCCAGCAGCTCCTTCTCCAGTTGCTTAGAACAAAGAACAGTGCAACAGAGCGTTACTCCCAGCTTTAAGGGTGTTCTCATGAAAGGAGGAACTCTGGAAGGCTTTAAAGAACACCTCACCCTGCCCGAGAACCCGCAATACACAGGAACGGCTGTTACATGAGCTGGAGTTCTCTCAGAGACCGGCTGTACCTGCTTGAGCTAATATTTAGAAATAGTCCTAGCACTAATTAATCCATATGGAAACGACATTAAATACTGGAAACTGGCAGTCTTACTCCAGCGAAAAGACTGTTCTTAAGGAACTTAACGATCATGCATAATTACAGTAAAAAGGCCTCACCTAGGCAATCTCTCAGTCCATTTCAGAAACCAGCCTGAATACAGCAGGCTGGAGGACAGGCTGCAGACACCTTGAGAAGTAAACATACTGCTCTTCCTTTTGGGGTGACAGCTACTGACTCGCTGGAAGAGCTGAGACTACACTCACCATCAGCTCCTTTTGGCATTCCAGTATTGTATTGGGGTCAGCATTTGGATCTGTGATTTGTGCTTCATTCCTTCGGCTCTCAGCACTTGCTAACCACAGGATTAGTTTTTGGCTCTGGTCATGGAAGTCCTAGAGAAACAGAAGATTTGAGAGTAAGGTTTGAGCACCACTTTCGCAGTGCTTTCACCCAGCTTTGCCTACAAACAAAATGACCAGCCCAGATTAGAGAGTGCCAACCACAAATGCACCATCAGCGAGGCTACAGCAACCTAGTTGCCTGTTCCACCTACATAGTAAGAGTATTATCCAGCTGAAAGATATTTTTACCAAACCCGTCAAACCCAACAGAGTTAAGTTTATAGGAAAATTTAGTGTGTTGGATTCTGAGCAACCGTTCCCCTGCTGTGCAGGAATTACCCCTCTGCCCTCTCCCCGACCTGCCCCTCAGGAGCACCCCAAGAGTTTTCCTTTATCAGCTGGCCTGTGGTACGCACCTGGCAATGCAGTAGGGCATGTTGTAAACCTTTCCTCCACTTGTCCAGTGCATGAGTTGTTTTCTCCCAATGCAAGTTCACCTTCCGAAGCCGGTTCTGAAGCTCCTTGAACTCTGTGCTATCCGCTTGCTGGAATTCCTTGCTGCTCAGGTTAATGGAGAGCACCACTGCCTTGTAGCTATCAAACGCTTTAAGCATGTCCTGGTAGAAAGGGAGGATTAGGACCTTCTATGAATGATGAAAAACATGTTGTTTATTTACAATAAAACTAAGCCCTCGAAGAATCACAAGCATCTGATGGCTTTTCAGACAGTGCTAAGGAACATATTAAGGCATTTTAACACCTTCCTCCCCATCCCTTTTAAAGCCAAACTCTTCCCTTTGAAGAAGAATCTGGCTGGGTTTGTGCTCCTCCCTATGTCACAGGCATTATGGCTTAACCCAGCATCTGCTCTTCATTCCTCTGAGCTGTCTCTTCCTCTGACATTTGGACAAATATTCCCATAGGTCATCATATGATTTCCTCAAATTTTTGATTTCTCAAAGTTTTGCCACCTCAGAATCCTAGAATAATGCTGAAAGGGACATCTGGAGACCTGTACTCCATCCTCCTTCTCCAAGTAGGGCCAACTTCAAACTCAGTTTGGCTCAGCAGGCTGCTCAAGGCCTCATCCAGTCAAGCTTGGAGTGTCTGGCAGGACGGAGATTCCCCATCCCCTCTGAGCCCCCAGTCCCACACCAGGCCACCCTGTGGTGGAAAATTCTTATTCTTCTCTCTAGTCAGACTTTCTGACAGCCCAGTTCTCTGACTTGTCAAGGTCCCCCCAATGGCAGTCCTGTCTGCTTTCCTCCTCTCCCTTAAACTGCAAGGGAAAATAATATGGAAATTTCAGTCGTGGCTATGTCATCTCACCTCGAGTCTGCATTTTTGAAGGTTTTCTAAAAAATGAATGCCAAACAGTACCTCATACCCTCGAGAAGTTTGCAGTTTGCATCAAGGGTACTCAGGCTTCTTCAAGTTGTGGGCTATTGCAGTAGAAAAGTTAGAGCTGCAGGATGAGCCCTGCAATCAGCACAGCTGATTGCTTTTCTTAGCAGCCTTTGTAACTAAGAGGGTCATTCTATATATTCTTGAGATCTGCGTCCCACTTGTCGAAAACTGCTGGTCTAAATTACATTTCACCCAACAAAGAACCCTCTCTCCCTCCTTCAAGCAACAAAGTTTCTTTTAATATCAGACCAAACAGACAGTCCATTACAGACTTCTTCGCACCAGTAAGCCAGTCTGCAGCCAGACGGGCTTTATCCTTATCCAGGGCAATTGGGATGTCCTGACACCTCAAGTAATTCATGCCTTAGAGCATGCTGGCTCTTTTAGACACCCTTAGCAAGCCAAGCTGTCTGAAAAGGGGATTTACAGCCAGCTGGACTCCTCTTAAGAAAAAGTAGAAGAGAGAAGGAGAAGTGAAGCTTTGCTCCTTGAAGAAGTCAGACACCCAACTCCAGCCTGAAGGGAAGCACCTTCCTCCACTCCTGAGGCATCACCAAAGCTTTCCTAGCGCTCGGTGCCCAAGCCAGACTGGCTGATGGAATCAGCCTTGTTCTTACTGGAATCACACACGGGATGCAGAGTCATTGTCCCTGGCCTAACGACTACTCAAGGACATGCAGGCTCTCGCATGCTCTCAATACATCTGAGAAATCCCTCCTCTGTCCTACAGAGTGTCTTGTTTGTGAGCATCATCCCAAGTGTGACGCCAAACTGACCAGTAGCCTCAGGACTTGGGTGACTCCAGACGAGGCTGCTGGCAGAAGGGTGAGCACACAGGGATTCCGCACTCCCACAAGCGTTGGCAACACTTGGTCTCTCAGGGCTCAACCCAGGGCATGTTGTACGAAGTCCTAGTGACCAAGCACTTACACATACCCTGGTAATCTGTGGGTTCAACGTGCAGGCCTGATGTAGTCCTGATATATGGAAGTTGAGCATCACAGCAGGCAGCGTAACATGACCACATGTGCTGGCAATGTCCATGCTATTGCCTCTCTAACTGGTCTATTACTTGGCTGAAGACAGGCAGAGACTGAATTGATTTTGTTTCATGTTTTTAACTAATATGTTCTATTCAATGGGAAATCTGCATTTGCTAAGTGAAACAAAGCAACTGCACATTTTGAAAGGATGTATCCTTCAACTGTGTGACAAAGGCGCTATTTAGAGGTAAGATTTTTTTGCAAATACCATACTGCTAAAACCCAGAGCTGTGGAGAGGATCTTTCTCAGTCTCCCTGTTGGAGCTATACCTCCCCCCTCCATTAATTCGATTTAAAAAAAAAAAAAATCAGCCTAGACTTTGCAGCCTGCAGACCTGGCTCATTTTCAATCTGTTTCTGGCTTGCATAGAGGGAAATGGCACAGAACAAGTTAAAAATGCCGGTGTCACTGCTCAGAATACCCAATCCCCCAAGACAAGGCCCGATCCCAGGCACCTGGGGAGCCTAAGCCTTCCTTATTTAGTTTTTTCCTACGTTTGTTGTCTAAAAAGAAAAGTTTGGGGCTGAATGTTTTGTGAGAGAGAGCATAAAGTGTCTCTGCAAAAAAACAAGAGAGAGAGAGGTTTTTACTTCCTGCTGCACCCAGGCATCCTGGCTGCAAACCTCTGCACAGAAAGAGAGAAGCACCTTGTTCCACTACCCTCCTCAGTCCTCTTAGCTGAGAACAGCTTAGCTCCTCTGTGGCCTGTGCACTGGGTTATTCACATTCCTGTTGCCGACAGATGCTAGGAGCACAGAGACAGTGATAAAGAGCATCAGCATCTTGAAACCCTACTTCTCGGTATACTCCTCACAACTTACTCTCAATTTCTTGACCCTCTCTTCCAATGCCTGCATGCTGCTTGGAGGTTTCGCTTTTTGCAGCTCTTCCAGCTCTTCCTCAGTTTTATCAAGCCAAGCAGAGACGTCGTTGAGATCTGAGTTTAGCTGTTGCCACTGCTGCAATTTCTGTTTCATCCTGAGTTTGTTTCTGAGGTCTTGAGCTTGGATGAGCTCCCACCTATCAATAATGCCTATGAATGACAGAACAACAAACATTTACATCTTCGATAAGGTGAAGAGTGCATAAAACAGATGCAAAGAGTTTTACAAGTAAATCATTCTCCATTCTACTCAAGGCCAAATAATTGCTCCCACATGCTACTGTTATCGAGACACATATTTTCTTGAGGTTCTGCAGTCTGTAAGCTTCATATTACTGGTGAAGTTATCCACATAGTAATGCTACACGGAATTTTAATCACGTTAATTGAAGATGTTCTAATTCACTTGGAAGAATAAGAGCAAATCTAAGGAGACAGAATTTAATGAGCCCAGTTGTGATTTGGCAGACACCAAAATTCATCACGGGATGAAGTATGATGCAGCAGTTAGGACATAAGTGCTAAGGAGATGGAGATGCCACCTGTGCGACCACTAACACTATTTCTGGAAGCATATCTAAGCCCTCCTCAGAAGTTTTTTCCTATTCATCCCATGTGGGGGACTCAACCCTGGTCCATTTGTGAGACCAGAGACATAAACGAAGTGAGCTGGTGCATATAGCTGCAGACTTCTTTTCTCACTGGATTCCCTTTTGTGACTGCAGTACAGATGTGTTATTACAATCTCAAGCACCTGAAGTCATGAATGAGGTCCTAAAAGGTTAAGAGAACCAGTCTATTGGCCTGTTTGGAAGAAAAGACCACAGTGAAGACAGTGAAGAACAAAATACATCACCAGCTTTGACAAAGCATTTCTGTAAATGGGAGCTGTAGCATCTTATTATGTAACTGAGAAAACTTACTATAGCAATCTTATTTTAGACAAAGAGACACAAAAGAGACACACTTCTTTGGTTTGAAATATGATTAAAACTCTCTGAAGTATTCAGTACCACTCCGAAGTGAAATTGTTCCCATTCACTCCAACCAGCAGAGAGATAGAAGTATATTATGAGTGATATAAAAATCTCAATTCTGGCAGGAAATACAAAACCTTAGAACAGCAAACACAGGTTGGACAGTACCAGGTGAGAAGGCAGCTCAATGAACCTTAGCAACATACGTTAATTTAGAGGGTAGCAGTTTACTTTTATTTGGTTCCCAAGGCAAATGTGCTGCCTTTGTGCCCCCCAGAGTCACAGGACAAAGACGACACCACCAAAGCCACTCCCCTAACGCTCTATACCCGACTGCTTCTCGGCATCTGCAATGTTCACAAGCTCTTGGTCATCCTGGGGTTCTTCGTCACTCATGTTAGCAGATGTCATTTTCTCCTTGTTGATGCTGCTGCTGCTTGCAGAGCTGAGCTGCTTCACCTGGAATGACATTTTGGTGGGTGAGCCCTGCAGGTTAATAAGCTGTCAAAGGTCAGACTTCATTTGTGATACTTTTGGGGTGGCTGGGCTGACGCTGAGCTCTTGCACACTGGGCTCCTGCACCACTGTTAACAGTTTACACTGGCTCCCTCTGCCTTTTCGGTAAACAAATTCGAACCATAGCGACGCTAATTATTACAAGACTGGACACGGCAAATTAATTGGTTTTGCACCACATGTACCAGACAATGTGCGTTTGCTGAAGCTCTTTGTTGGATTCTGGGTCTCGGCAGTATTGCCTCGAAGGCTCTAAGACTGGATTAATGTCTGGTGGTACTGATACCAGTACCATCTTGTGCCTGCCTGGAAGAGTGCTGACAGCTGCTCCAGATCCACTCAGCCCGGCAGCTGCTGACAAAGCCATAGCTGGCAACCAGCCACCACAGCTGCGCTGCCAACGAACAATAATCATTTTGGCATGTTTTTCAGTGCCCAGAAGTGGATTAAATGGTGGCTTGCACACTAGAAAAGGATCCTTCAAATTGGTCTGCTTAGGAAAGGGAGATACGGCACTAAGTTTTCTGACCTCTCCTTGGGGTGAGGGTAAATTCTCTTAGACTTGCCCTGTGACAACAGAGGAAGTAAGTTCCACCAGACACTGACTGATCAGGAGCTGAACGTGATTGCTCTGAATTGATTTAAAGAAGCTTTTCCAGCGAGTGGATGGAGACTCTCACTGGTTACCTGAGCCACCAGAAACAATGCCTAAGTCTGCACAAAGTGAACATTCCCCTCATGACTAATCTTTTCCGTGACGCTGGAGGAGGGCCGAGGATGGAGTTCCACGAGAACAACAAACAGACTGTGTAGTACAGGGTCAGAGCGCACAGATCCTCCAACTCACATAGTCTGGCTTATATGGAGTACTTGTCTCTGGACCAGACAACACATTTCCAACCATCTCTGCCTGGTTGTATCGGTGTTTCCTGCAGACTGGGCTATCTGAAGAATGCCAAGGATGAGCTTCTGAAACAGTCTTTCCTGAAACAGATAAAACCAAACCATATGCCATGAGTGCAAAATCCCACCTCCACAAGGAAGCTGTTGCTTTGTATTAAGTTAGGAAGCGCTCTGAATAAAATGGCATCAAGTTATGGCATAAAAATGACAGTGTTGCAGCTTTCCTTGCAAAGCATGCACATTTGCAAAACATCAACAGTGTTTCAAAGGTAATGAGATGAGAGCCATGCAGTTATGGGACATTCTGTTTTCTTCTGGAAAATGCTTGAATGCAGGTATAAGTATTCAAAAAATAAAAGAAAAAGGCTGCACTGTGGTTTTGGAAAGTCTGCATCCCAACAATACTATCATACATCTGCAACAGGAACAAGTACAGACCCGTCCTGATTTGTTCTGGATTTAACAGACAGGACACACACGGTTCTGTCATGCAGAAAAGACCAAACCATACTTGCAGAGTTGGAACTACTGCCTTCAGTAATGATGCAATCTAAATTAGAAACGACCGAAAAAGTGACACTACCCAGAGCAAACCACCAAGAAAGTACCAAAGACTTTGGATCAATACAATGAAACGCACATTAACCACCTTGGCATTTACCAGGAAATATCTAAATGGTGTGTTCTTGACTGCTTTGTAATGTACATGTGAACACTGCAGCGTAAGAACACCATGACAGGATGAGACATGGTGTCCACACAAGGCAGGAAGTCAGACATTACGTATGAGAGAGGTTGAGGAGTATAGCGTGCAGCACAGGGAGATTGCCATGTTCAGACACATGCATTAGCAGGTGCCTACCAGAAGATGCTTTCAAAGTTTTTGTGGTCATTTTAAGATATGCCTCAGGATTTTCAGTGATTTCTACATCTGAAAAAAGAATAATGTCATTTTCCTCACTATTCAATATTTTCCAACTATTCAAAACAACTGAAACAATGAGGGACAGCAAAGACAAAGACAAAGTAAGTTGTTGGTACTACTTTCATCAAACATTCTTAAAAGGGAAGGTTTCTAAAAACGTAAGCTTGGTTTAGACAATACCGTTCCCTTCATCAAGGCCTCTAAGAGATGAGACTGCTCACGTCAGCCCAACCAACAGTGTGGGAGCAAGAGCTCAGTCCCCCTCCCTTCCCACAGAGGCACATCCTGCAGTTGTCCATGGCAAACAAACAGCTGGCAACTGATTCTCACCTGACAGAGCACTGTAGTATGTTGCTTCTTCTTCGTCTTCATGAGAGGAGGAACCTCCCACATCACCTGTGTGATCCCACTCGAGTGGGATGGAGTCAACACTGACAGGGGTTTCACAGCCTGATCTTTCATGACCTTGAGTAGGGGGCATAAGGTGGCAAAGGGACTGTGTCGAAGAGGGCCCCTCGCTGATGGCCTTCTTATGCCAGGGATCATTCTGGATTTCTCTGGAGTCTTCTGGATCCGTCTCATTTTCAGAGGTATCTTTTTCATCGTCCAATCCCTAAAAATAAATAAATATTATTGCTTATTAGTCAGATTTACATAGATCTACACTGCTTAATGAGCCAACGATTGAGCTACACAGTACTACTGGGGACCACTTTTGCAGTCAGCTGCCGTAATCAAAGACCACGTGCCTAAAATTAAAGGGAAGCATCATTTCTGCCTTCTTCCTCTTTTCGCAAGACAATCCTCACAGCAGCAACTACCTCTGCTCTTTCAAGACATTCAACCACCTCCACAACATCTCTCTCTAGTCTGCAGGAAGGGGTGCCCAGATCCAAATGGACTACACAGGTCAGCAATGAAATGGCACTCGGGCAGAGGTGGGCAGCTACTCGCAGATGTTCGTGTTACTTCCTCTACCTGGCTTTCTAACAGATGTTCGTCCTTTATGAGCCAAAGAAAACTTGAATCATCTGAATGTTCCCAGTGACAAGTAAAGAGCATGCTGTTACCCATTCGGGGTTCTCACAACAAAGTGGACAGATGGAGCCTCATAAACAAATCCATAACGAGATATTCTAAGCACGTTACTGAAGTTAAAAGAAAGCAAAGTGATATTAAAGACACCAAAAAAGCTTTTGAAGCCCTCAGACCACTACTATCCAAATATCAACCCTGTGAACTACTTCCATGCTACTAGCCAGATTCTGCAGATGGAGTCCCTACAGGAGAGGCGTGAGGAGACAAGATTGGTGACAAAGATTTAGCAAAGCTGGCACAGCTACTGAGGAGCTCCTGAACGCTGCAAGTCCAACCACTCAGTCAAACTGCTACGGATAAGCAATGAGCATTGCAGTTCAAACAGCAGAATCTTGTCAAAGCATCAAAACAACTGCTGCTTCTTACAGGATGCCTTGAAGTCAGTCTTTGATGGAACCGGGCAACTCGCCCGAACACTTCCTGACAGTATCGATGAAGTTCTTCCAATTCATCTTCAATCAGGATAGCATCCAAAGGCTCACTCTTCTGAATCAGCTGCTCCCCAAAAACGATTAGCTGATCAATCTTATTGGTGTTTAGTGTTATTTCCTGCTGGAAACCCTATTTGGAACAAGAAAAATAATTACTTCTGCAATGCCCCTTTCCAGACTAAGGTTTGTCCTTTTCTTGCTCACTGCAGTGAAAGAAAAGCAGCAGTTGACATTGTTGTCCAACTTCATTTGGCCAACATCTTTTTACTCAAGAGCTCCAGAGGTTTGTTTTAGGAGTGGGATTACACTTCAAATGAAGTGGCATTTTCCACCCATGTGTACATCAACGTGACTGCAGTGTCCTCGGCCTGCAGGGGATCACAACAGGAGAGTTCTGCTAATCGGAGTTTATTTTTCTGTTGGGTACACACAATCTTTTTCTCAGTAGCAAAGAAGGTTTTTTGGCTGGTTGGGCCTCTGGCCCACATATCAGTAAATCTGCATCCCAGACCAATTAACAGCGCAGGGAGAATGGAGAAACAATCACATGAGCAGACAGCAAAGAACCAGTACTGCACATGCCTGCTGTCTTATTTCTGTTTGAAAGCCCTGGCTACAGGCAATGCACTCAGAGGAGAGATCCTACGTTAATGCAAAAACATTCTCACCAGAAAAAATTGCTGGATTTAGTAATGTAGCTTTTACTGATAACCTGCACGTGCTCCTTTTCAGGCCAGGTATCACTATCACTGGCACTCAATGTTAGGAGAAAACGGCAGGATAGAACAGAGCTTGAACACTGAATCTGAACTGAAATACCGTACAGTTTAATCTTGATTCAGAGGACAAACCTTAGCAATTTACTGGTGTCTTAAAACAAATATATCCCTACAGAGATCTGCTGGCTGTTGTGAAGCTCCAGAAGAGCAGATGAACCTATCGAGAGAGGGCAGCCCAACAGGATCAACTGGACTGTACTGAACAACCACTTTGTAAGGATACGTACGTTTAACTGGCGCAGTTTGTCATCAAAGTTACTTTTTGAGAAGTGCTCCACATTTGTCAGCTGGAGGTCCATTTCCGTGAGCCAAACAAGAATGCTTTCCCTCGTCCCCTCAAACTCATCCCTCTGGTTGGTGAAGTGCTGAATAGGAAGAAGGAAGCCAGTGTTATACAACTTCAGCTACTAAAAAAGATGGTCCCAGGAGCCCCCTGAAAAAAGTGTTTTGTTTCAAACCTGCTGTTCACCTTAGAGGCCTTCAGAGCACAAACGGCAGCATGCCACGTATAAAAACCGTCCCCTGGCTGTAGTGGTGCTGGAGCAAAGTGTCCTATGTTGTTACTACACTATTTGTATGGAAGAGGGAACAAAACTCCAGCAGTGCAAGATGCTTCTATAAAATTATATTCTCTCTTCTGCACTGTGTATCTTCTCCCACAGCATTATACCAGTTAACGGTTATTTGGACTCGGGTTTAACAGCTATTTTGTTCTAAATTTAGAGGACAGACAGACAACGGAAGCAAGCCCCATCTCTAATTAAAGTAATTAAACCTATGACATTAAAATCAGTAAAACAATGGACAAGCTGGATCACAGATGATCATGCCAGTGTAATTAATGCATCATTTGGTGCAGAAGCCAGGAGGAGCTTGCTCTGCTGCCATCTCCCATATAAGCTGCTAACAGACATGCAGCTTGCGGTGCCCCAGTTCTCCTTAGTGGATTTACCGTTCAGGAAGTGGATCACGTAACACCCACCACCACCACCACCTCCTAACTGCACAGGTCAAACCCCATCAGTATTCTCAAAGCTTCATCCACTGACATTTGGTATCTATAATAGTTTTCCCTGTCAACTGCTTGCAGCACTTCTGTATTTCAAAATTAGGCAGTGACAGGTTTCCCCCAGGGCACAGCACAGAGCATCTGCCCAGAGATCAGTTTAACAAGCAGGACACTTCTTTGAAGTGTCCAAGATACATTCTTCGACAACATTCAGCAGGGGCTGGTGACAGCAGCATGCCTCAGCATGCCTCTCCATCACATCTCCAGGTTTAAGGCCTTGTAGGTGAACCACAACTTGGCATAAAGTAGAGCTGTGTTGTAAATGCTGAACCATATTTGCACTGAGGCCCTTCTGTCTCTCTGCCTCTTGTTTATGGAAAGGTGCCAGTGCATGAACACATCCACGCATGGCAAGACTGGATAAGAGAGTGGGATAGGAGCAGTAAGGCCTGCAACACACTTTCCAAAATCTGCCCTCCCTTTCTTCCATTATGCTTCTTCAACTGCCAAGAACCCATCTTCCAAGGATATGTTTATGCCATGTACTCAGCGACCTTCCCAGAGCTGCTCTCCTAATTCAAAACACAAACTGACACAAGACAGTTGCTCCAGTATGTGTTTTGCCCTTGGGTAATTCCTACAGAAACTCACAAGGGCTCCTCACTCTCTCATCCCACCGTGCAATTACCTTGAGTCTCCTCAGAATGGCTGTGACTCGTTTCTGGAGATTATCCCAGCGCTGGTTGCCTTCATGTACCATCTGCTTCAACTTGCTGGCTGAGTCGGTGCGGTTCTCGCGGGCGAGGCGCCTGTACTGCTTATTGATCAGCTCCAGCTGAGTGAGTCGTTCATGAATTTGCCGTTGGAATGCCTGCAAGGCAAATCAAAGAACTCAACTGCCTTGTCAATAGAAGGATCTGGATGATAATATGATTCTCTGCCCTTAAAAACAGACCTTCCAACTGCAAAATCTAATCCAGAGAAGGACTTGTATTTTAAATCATCTGCTCAGACTTAGCTCATTAGGAAAAAGAAGAAGAAAAATCCACCCACAAAGGCCTCCTGCCTATAAAAAGCACATCTTAAACTTATAAGCAGGATCTTGTCAGTTTAGAGCACTGGATTCTCCACATTAAAAAAGAAAAAAATTCTGGAGATAAATAAATCATCCAGATACTTGGCAGCCACACACCGACCAAATTATTTAGGCTTTCTATACCACCACTGCCAGACTGGTGTTTTTCAGTGATCCAGGCATTTCACACAGACGATAAGCATTCAGCAGTCTGACCATTCAGCCTGCTGCTAAGCATAATTAAAAAATTCACCTCAAATTTCTTCAGCTCCTCCTTGGCATGTGTGTACAAAACCCCTGAAGAATTAGGCTCAGCTGCTATCCTTTCACATGATTTTAGCCAATCCTCAAAGCGAGAATAGTCTTCCAAAAACCTCTGCCACAGGCGCCAGGTTTCCTCGATTCTGAGAGAGAGGATGCAAAAATGGAAAGGTTTTATCATGAGCCAACTATTAATTTGGGAAATTTTCTTTTTCTTCAAAATTCATCTTGTGGCAAAAGCTACAAGCTGAACTTCAAAATGCTGCCACAGGCTTCTTCAGGAGGGATAAGAGAAAGAGTCTTACTTCATTCGCCTTTCCATAGACATGGCACAAATGTTTCTCCACTGCCTGTCCAAGCTCCTGGTAGTCTGCTGGATGGAGTCACACGCCGTCTCGTTAGCGCACGCATCTGAATCGTGTAGCAGGACATCACAGATGTTAAACGCGGATTCCACCCCTGCAGTGTGTTGCTCTATGTCTCGTTGCAGATCCTGCCATTGGCAAAAGAAGAGCTTGAGAAGAAGGAAAACACGTGTGGCTACGCTTCAGACATACCCTTTCAAAATGCTGCAGAGGATGAGGAAAGAGCAATTTGTGTGTCAGGAAAAGCTTAGTTAGCTTCAGAAAACAGAGTGGCAGGATGAGCTGTGCAAATGACAGGCTGACAGGTCAGGACAGAACTGCCATGCAAATGGGGATTGTCCGGCTTTGGTTTCTCCGTGAAAGCTCAAGCTTCTCATTAACAATCTGGACAATTTTAATGTGCTTTCAAAAATCCAAACCTTACACGTACCATGAACACACACTTACTGATTCTGACAGCCAAGATGACAGTGTCTCATATCAGCTTACTACACAGCAAGACTTGTCAGCGAACTCATAGTGTAGTTTGTCTACTTTAGTGACTATATGATCACAGGCTGGTATCACAAAGCACAGCACACGAGTACCTGGTGTTCCACTACTTTTCTTATTCCCTCTTGTAGAGCTCCTGGTTTGACATTTAAGAGTCTAACAAAGATTCTTTGTCTATTCTACACTACAGGTTTCTTCTCCAGAGCCTGCATCTCAGTCACATTCTGGGCTCTCATTCTGTAGCTACAACCACTCCTAAAGTCGCTGTAATTGAGTAACAGAAAAGGAAAACCTTATCTAAATATTTCTTATTGAAAAGTCAGCTCTGTACAATGCTACCAACTGTAAATATTAATGAATTAAAATGTCTACTAGATTTCCATTTTCCAACCCATTTCTGTCACAAATGAACAAACACAAATGAATATTTTACGGACAACAGTGAACAGGAACTCCCATTAAATGTTCTTACTGATCTCAGTGAAGAGATGACGCAGAACTGAGACTTACAAAACCAAAACAAAATAAAAAACAAACACCACCCCTCTGCCCATCCCAAAACAGGCATAGCTTGTAGTAAATACAGAAGGAGTTGAAGGAAGATCTTCCCAGTAGACAACAAGCAGCAAGGAGTTGAGTATCACCCATTGGCATTCTTCAGTGGTGTTACCTGGGTACCTGAAAGGAGGGCTGAGCCAGAAATGGTCAAAATTTAGCTTGTGGGGTTTGTGGTAATGTACAGCTTTAAGGAATGTAGAAGTCAAAATCTCTGCGCAGGTGAGAGACTGCCAGAAACAGACCAGCATAAGTTTGGACAGGATTTATTAGGGATTCGCAGCTGTTTTCTGAGCAAGAGGCAGCACTGGCTTTTTAACACAGGCTCTACATCTGATCGCTGGCTCTACCCCCCTACTGGTACTGAAGAGACTCTTCTGAAGGCATCAAAATACACTGGATTTACAGCTGTATTAGTCAAAATAAAAATACGGACCACAGATTAAAATCCACTCCACTTGCACTGAGCTGACGCTGCTGACACAGTCTCATTACTTCTGGTCATGCCTGGGTTCACGGAATAACCCTAGGCAGAATCCTCGCTGTTTTCCAAGCTGTTATTCCAAATGACCTGACTATTATGGTGAGACAAAGACACCAAACTAAGTAACAGGGCCAGGAACAAACACTGAGCCCCGAAAGGTTTTTTTCTTTCAACTCAGCCCAGATTCGCCCAGACAGCTTAAACAGACTCCACGCTGCTAGACTTCTGCACTAGTGAAACAGCTTTGAAATCTTAAAATTAGTATTACTCAAGTTTTAATCTTCATCCTGTAGTTGAATGAACATGCCATAAAACACCTCTGTGGATTGGATGCTTTCAAATGTCATTATTCAAGACTGAACAGGTAAAGCTTTTCCAGTCAGGGATGTCAAATAAATGAAGCCCGCAGGGCATATTTCTCACCATCACTCTGCTCTTGCTGAAATAACTGTGCTCATAAAACCAGGAAAGATCTTTTTCCTTGTTGCATTCAGATAAAGGTTTCTTTAATGTGGACAAAAAGAGGCTTCTTTTTTATTTACTATTGTCTTTTTAGTCAGCACAGTCTTTTCACACTCATCCTGTTAAAAGGTTACAGCGGAAGGAGTCTAGAGGTGCTCAGAGGTCTGTGTTTCAAATAATTCAAAGAACAAAGCCATAAGTAGCTCTGAGCAGCAAACAACAGCTCTTACAGTGAGCTGAAGCTTGAATGTTCATAATAAAAATAAATTAGTTTGGACACAATTCCTTTGTGCCCCACTTTTTTCTCTGCCTCGCAATTTATCACAGCCTTTGAGAATGCAGAAGGTTGGGATAGGGAGGAAATACTTCCTTGTTGTTTACACGATCATTCACAATGCAGATGGAACCATTAGAGGTACTGGGCAAAGGCCTATGATGTCTGACCAGCTCCTGCAGGGGAGCTGGTGGCAGTCACCTTCACTCCTGTTACATAGGAGCTGGCCCTTCCCCACAATATCTGGGACACGGGTGGGTGGAAAGCCATATCAACCAGCAGAGAAGGCAGCCCTCAGGTCTGGGTCACTCAGGGATCTTTCCTTAGAAACAAAAGCAACAGCCAGAAAGAGGGAAGATGGGAAGAACACCCACAGGTGTTCTTAGAGGCAGATGCCATAAAGCTTCCATGTGTGACAGCTTTGCTCTTGATCCTCAGTTTTAGGGCAAATATTCTTGCTTAACACAACGGCCAGATGACAGCCCTGGTCATTCTCAGCCTTCCCAGGGAGGCACTTTGAACCTGAGCAGACTTACAGCACAGCCCTGAGCAAAGGCTGACTCTACCAGCAAGTCTTTGCTTTGGAGAAGTTCCTTTTCCTTCCTTGGCTACTGGAGCGAGAAATTTACTCCAGGACTATCCAACTCATCACACACTTCCACTTTGCTGGGATAGCTGGCATGTTCAGCTTTGCCCAATCCTTGCCATCTCCAGCACTTAAAACCAGCACAGGTCCTTAAGATCCCCCTAGTAACCCGCTGTTTTGGGCACTTAACCAACACCCAGCCTCAGCAGGATTCACACACCATCCCACCCAGCCCTGAAGGGATCTTCAGAGCCTGCCTACTGGATCAGGTCTTAGTCAAAGGTGTGTTTGCGCATGTCCATCCTCCACAAGTCTATCCTCCAAAGCTCAAACATCCCCTCCTTGCAGAAAGCAGAGCAGGAAGAAAACTGAGCTAGTGAGGGCAAATCAAATCACAGCACCTATACAGCCAGTTCGCAGGAGACCCAGCATTCGCACCTTGCCAGCCTTAGTCATCCTCACGAATTTTGCCTATTGTCCCTGCCCTGCCTAGTCCTTATGAGGTCTGCTGTACTTAACTGAGCAAACTATCAACTGTAGAAATGCTTTTGTACTTTGCATGTTTTCCTTGGGTGGAGGGTGGAAGGGAGAAGTGGAGGTAAGTCAACACAATCCTGAAATTATGGCATGCAAATAAAAATTTTCCACGTAACGCATCTTGTCAGGAATGTGCATGAAAAGCAAACAGTTAGAAGGTCTTGCTGAAGAGAAGAAACCGGTGATTTTAAACCAGGACCAACTGCAATCAGCGTTTTAGCTCATTTACTCTGGCTGCTGCTATTTCCCACCTGCTGTTCTGCCAGTCTCTTCTGTATTTCTTGGTCATCACAGATGTCATAAACAACAGGCTTGGAAAGCTCAGACTCAATCCGGGCCAACCAGGTGCAAAGGTTACTCATGTTTTTGTCCAATAGTTGCGCCAGAGCAAATGTTTCCTTCAGTTTCTTCACCCTAAGCAAACCAGGAAGAACATTTTGTTACAAAGATCCGCAGTCAGTGGAAGTGCTGTTAGCAGAAGGTGATGACAGGTACGGCTTTATGAAGCGCTTACTGTCGCACCAAGCTGTTGCCTGTAAATCAGAGCCATGTTTCAGTCAAAACCTACCTAAATTGGCTCAGCAGGCCTCTGCAGGAAGGTCCTGTGTGAATTCTTTAATGAAACTAAATGAGCAGAGTGAATTTTTACAGCCTCATTCACCTGCTAGCGAGCTCTTCAGTCAGTTCTTGCACAGTTGTCTAGGTGGAAGTTGGTACCATAACATGCCACAGTTAAACTAAAATGGGTATCTATGGTCTGGTTTTCCTGCTGTGAACTATGTTCAGCATCTTCTTCAGCAATGAACAGCTGCCCCCCACTAATCAGCAAGGTACTGCTCTGCCAACTGAGGCAGAATTTGTCTAAACTACAGTCCAACAGCCTGAGCAAAGGGAGCTGACAGGAGAGGAGAAGGCCTGAACAACGGCCACTGTAGAACTTACAGTGCCACAACATTAAAAGCTCTTCTGAACAACACACTGAAATGTGCACAGATGTGCCAGACTCTCCTGGTGGGTGAAAATGAAAAAAAAAAAAAACAATCCCAAGGATGTTGAAAACCCAACAGCTAGAGAGTTGTGCACCAGATAAGCACATCAAGTCCATTTAGTTTTCTTAGAGCTGTTTGCAGTCCAGCTCTCAAACTGCAGGCAAACTTTTCATTTCCAGCCTTTTACAGCACATTCCCATGTCAAAAACCCCATATGAGTCCATCAAAATACCCAAACAGCATGATTGTATATTTTGGCAAATTTGTCCCCACGTGTTGGGAGGAATAACCATTACATCCCCTCACTGGTCTCAAATCTTCCCTTGAAGTTTTCATTTCTTGCAATTCCCAACAAAAATTGCTAAAAGCCCAACACCAGGGTGACACTTATCTTGTCTGACTTCAGATCGATACTGGAGCTTGCCATCTAGACCTTGGTAGTTAATGGAGAAAAAAGAAATAACGTAGATCAGGATTTCCATCAGACTTGTCTTAAACACCCAGATCACAAGATGAGATAAACTGTACCAAGAAGTATCTGTTTCCCTCCATGAACTGCAATCATCTGCCTGCAGTACTATAAACATTAACACTGCTAAAGCCAGGTGAAACCATTCCACCCCTGTCCTAGGAGGGGTCTTAGCCAACACTGCTTGCCCATGCTGTCCTCCCAGCTGCTGGCATCTCTCTGGTGTCTAGTTCTATCCCTGTGTCTTGGGAGGGATTTTTGGACCTTGCATGTTGATTCTTATAATGCAGATTTCCAAATTAAACCCTAATTTACTGCCTGGTCTATCAACTACCCAGAAAAGCCTCATTATCTAAATCAAGTGCAGTGCAAAAAGTTAAAGTATGCATTGTGAAAAAGTCAGAATGTTTCCCATTCCTTAGCCACCGTGACTGGGAACTGTCACCAGCGAAACAAAACCTGACAGGACTGGAAAGGCAGCTTGTACAAGGGGATCGCTGCATGTCCCAGAATGCAAGGGACTGTTGAGGGGTCTGAGATGAACCCTAATGTGCTTGGCAACACCAGCATTGCACAAGCCTGGACTTGGGCAGGGTGGAGGGGGGTAATCTCATCTGGTGCTGGCAGGGACAGATTACACCGCGACAGAACTGCCCATCCTTGCAAGAAAAATGAAGAGTTTCTTGGCCCACCGTCCTGTCTGCTGCCAAACTACCCCATCAAGTTTTAGAGGAGAGGGGTCCGAACTGCCTGTAACTGATTGGCTTCTGCAGTTGCCTGTTGCAGCAGGTGATACAATGACAGAAGATACGCAGGACAGCTCAGCCATAATGAATATGCCAGTCTGTAAGCAACAACTGATGCTAGCAGCAACTTTAAGGTAATCAAAGGGGATACGTACGTCACCTAGACACTTGATTTAAGGTAAAGCACTTATGCAGGAGATGTGGGAATGATCCTGCCTGGATTCGTTCAGTCCTATTGGTTACTGTGAAGGTACAGAGTAAGTGCAGCAAATTTGGGGATTCATATCGAACAGCAGCATGGGAAGCAACTTCTCTTACCTCTTGTCCCAGAAGGACCAAGCAGTACTTTCAGTTGTTTTACAAGGAGGGAGAGAAGGGCACAGTCTACACTGGGACTCCTGGCAGGTATTTACCAACTTTGTGCTCTCAAACACATAAAATTAGTCTTGTCTAGTTGAGGCAACCTTGCAAGCCAGCCTAGGTTTGGCTCAAGTCCATGGTCCACCTTGTTCCTGCCTTGCACCCTCAAAACCACCAATACTGGTGTCAAGTGCAAAGCAGCTGCCTCTGTCCCTTTACACTGCCAGTACTTTCCATTGCTACAGCTGATGAAGAGGAAGCCAGCAGATGACAAAAGCCTCTGTCCCTTTACACTGCCAGTACTTTCCACTGCTACAGCTGATGAAGAGGAAGCCAGCGGATGACAAAACCATTTAGCTGCTCTCGCTTTCCTTAATAAGCTCTTTTCAGAGCTCTGCTTTCAAGTTCAACCCTGTACGCAGAAGGCATCTGGTTCCTAAGCAAACAGCTGCCTTATAAATCTTCCTGCTCGTGGTTCTGCTTCTGTTAAGTAGCATCCAATGAGCATGTCATACTCTGGTAACTGAACAGTGTTTTCTTGTGCTATCATGGGCTGGCAGCAATTTACTCAGGAGACCTAATTCTTCCCCTGCCCTATCATCTGCTCCTGTCCCACCAGTCAGTTTGGATCCAGGTGATTGTGATGCTCAGCAGGGCCTGTGACTCCCCAGGGCATGTGGCCCACCAAAGACTGGAGACTTGGGAACCCTTCTACCCGGAGAGATGGGGCAATACAGGCCCTGTGTGAAGGGAAGAACCACTAGAACAGGCAGGCCTGAGGAAGCCAAACAGCTATGCTATTGCACTGGTAACTCTGCAGGGCTGCGGGCCAGTCGAGATGAAAGCAGGGCTCGATTACTGCACCCTCCCTGAGTGCACCTAGTGGCAATTCATTTTCTGCATGTTCTATAACGTTCTCCACTAGTGAAATGTCTCTCTGGCAACCTGAAAGAGATGCACTTCTTGGGACCATCTGGTCTCAGCTGACCTGCTGAGACCACAGCTTACTGTGCTGCTCAGTATCACCTCTGCTTCCCTGTACTCCCTTCTCAGTCTGTATCCACCTGTTTCCCATCCTGAAATTGCCTTACAGAAAAATTAATGGGCTGCAAGACAACTTTCTTCAGTCTGCATATTGAGTAACAGGAATAGCCAAGGAAGTCCAAAGCAAAACCAAGGGATATTAGATTATAAATCAATGTCTCTATGACTGACAGCATATTCCATAAATTTAAGAAGTAGCAGTTTTAGAATCCAAGGTTTTTTGGTGAAACCTCCCACCCCCACCCCAGACTATTATTTTGGCTTAGAATTCACACTAAAATTCAAGTTACAGTTATTACCATAAACATGTCGGTCTTTTTCTACTGGTATTACCAGAAGCAAGTCTCAAAAATAGCATCACCAGGTACTGCAAGGTTGGATTTACTTTCAAACAATGCCATTACAGACACACCACTGTAATTCAGTAATTAACTCTGTTACATATTCTGGGTAGAATACGGCATTTCTCACTCATTTAACCGCCCTTAATGCTCTAAGTCATTAATCTCAAACTCGAGCGAAGCAGCCAGTGAAGATTAAGAACCTAACACAGGTACACACTAGTGCAGTGCATAGATAGCAAGGTGGCTTTGTCAGATGTTCACATTGGCTGCCCTGCTCTTGCTGCAGGCAGCAGATAAAGAGATCACCGTAAAGGGTACCCTGAAGCAACAGGTGAAATGATGAAAAATTCCAGCATCCTCCTTGAGCATCCTCAGCTTGCACAGAAGTCCCAGGGAACTGCCATTTCTCTGGCTGCAGCTCAAAGAACAATGTAAACCAGACTAATTACATCCATAAAAGCCTTACATTTGCAACAATCATTCTCAGATGCATTTCTGCACACTGCAGGTATTCTTGCAAATTCTTGCATGAAAGAAACCTCATTCACTCTTTTGAGATGCATCCCAAACTGGCTATTTGTCTGGGAAGACAGGTCTCCTGGGAGCTGGGTGCACAGTGCAAGCCACTGAGCCCAGGGGCTAAAGCTTCCCCCACATCCAGGTGACCAATCACACAACCCACAGTGAATTAACAGCAATGAACGATCAAGCACAGCAGAGGAAGTGAGCTCTTCCACGTTACCCAGAAGGCGGAAGAGGTTGCCACCACTGTTGATTGAATTCTTCCTCTACAAAGTGTAATTTTCAACTTACCTGGTCAAACAGGACCCCGAGTTATTTTGGTCAAAACTTACTGTTTACTGATTAAATGCCTATCCATATTCACTTCCCAATGAGAACTCACCCATCACCAATCCACATCCAAAAAACAGTAATAATTTTAAAAAACACAACAAACATCACTACTTATCTGAAAGCCCCAAACATTTCTTGTACTTTGCAATGGGCCCAGCTTAAAAGATAGCCTGATTCAAAACAGCACTTAGAGACAGGCATAAGATGCCTGGGATAAGCCAAAGCCAGTTTCTAAACGTCTTAATCTTTATACTAAAATAGAAGTGGCAGAAAAAGAACAAAACTAGTAGATTATAACTAAAAGCTGGCTGCAAAAGTGAACAGAAGGACTAACTGACCTGGCTCAAGATTGGATCTGGGCCTTAATACCCTTGATGAAAGTGCCAGCATTGGGTTACAAAAGAAATGCATTAAGCTGTTTCAGGCTGAACCATTTATACACAGAATATTTTGGAGAAACTGCTCAGAAAGTATCTAGCAGCAGAAGGCCCTTCCAGGTTGACTGAAATGTATTCACACCAGCAGAGAAGAATTGCAAAATGTCTGCCAATGGCATTGCATTAGCTGTCAAAATGCTGCCGAAAAAGACACAGGGAGGCTCAAATCAGGTAGTAACATTCAAATTTGTGTCTGAGGAATGGAGAAAACCCTGACACATATTCCAAACTCTCCTTCACAAGCACAAATGTCATCAGAAATACATAAGCCACACGTTTCTGTCTCACCGGAGGGGAGCTGGAATTGCCCTGCCCGCTGACAGGATTGTTTACCACCCGGTACGGCAAATGAGATGCACAACCCAGGAAACCTTTGTTCAGTGAGTTGCAGGGTGAGCTTAACCATGTGAGGGACAAAGGACCTGCTCAGGAGGGCTGATGTCAAAGGCAGATTTGTAGGCCTTGGTATGAAACGGGGGGTCGTTTCTCTGTGCATCGCCCGGCCTGTTTGATGACAGGAAGCCCCCCGCGCCGGTGGGCTGTATTAGCACGCGGAGCAGAGCCAACGCCGGCTCTTATCGCTGTACCCTGCCGGCCAGTCCAAAAGGCTGTCGCCACCGATCTCCGCCGTCTTGGGTGCACGACCCCACAAGCAGCTGATTTTAAGCGAGAGGCCCCTGAGCGCTATTCCTCCTGCTAACGCGCCACATCTCCCACCCC
>NW_010421566.1:9688-12279 GCF_000710305.1 Buceros rhinoceros silvestris | reverse complement strand
CCCACTTGTCCAGGCCGAATTGCGGGGAGCCGCTGGCGCATTGGTGCCCTTCCCCCCCCGCCCCACCGCACCAACGATGCCTGTTCCGACAAAACCCACCCCAACCAAACCCGCGGCCGCTTACCAACATAGCACTTACGGTTCGCGAGAAAAAACCATTCCTCAGCTTGCAAATCCCAAGCTGCAAGGGGGACCGTCTGTGCGACCACGGCAGGCATGGAAGAGGAAACCCCTCCTCCACAGATGCCCTATTTATTTGCTGCTGTAGCATCCCGCGTCGGGGGGAGGCTCGTCCGTTCCCCTCCCCGACCCCGCGCTGAGGAGCCACTGTTGCTCTCCCCAGTTTTAACCCCTACATTTTGGGCTGGCATTTTACCTGGCAAACGGCCGCATCCCTCCTCAGAACAAAACCATGAGAGCTTTATTCTGACACAAGAGAATTGATGCCCTATTTATTTGCTGCTGTAGCATCCCGCGTCGGGGGGAGGCTCGTCCGTTCCCCTCCCCGACCCCGCGCTGAGGAGCCACTGTTGCTCTCCCCAGTTTTAACCCCTACATTTTGGGCTGGCATTTTACCTGGCAAACGGCCGCATCCCTCCTCAGAACAAAACCATGAGAGCTTTATTCTGACACAAGAGAATTAGCACACGCCGAGCGGCTGCCTGCGGCTGGCAACAAAAAGGTTGCAGGCTGGAGGCTTCAGCACTGAGAAAGGTAGATGCGGTGCTCATTTCTTGTGCAGAAGAGGGATTGCAGCCTCAGACCTGGATGATTTGCAGCGCGGAAGAGAACCCCAAAACCGGAGAGAACATACATCCATGTGCAGGCACCACGCACACAGATCTATCCTTACTTCCCCTGCGTTCTTCTTTCTCGCCTTTACCATTATATATCCCAGGTATTTAAGTACGAATTAAATCTCCCACACACTAACCTGGCCTCCCTTTAACCTTCCAGTGCAGGCGAAAGCTCCAGTGCAAGTAGCCTGTTATGCCAGAGGACAAAATAACCCTTAATCTTCATTTATGTTATCATTCACTTGTGGAAAAACACGCTGTCATGTTTTTGTGTGTTATGACTGCCAGAGATAACGGGGTGGGGAAAAAAAGGCGGAAGTCAGAGAACCCTGGATTAAAAGTCACTCCCCACCCAGTAAGTATTGGGGAAAAAAAAATTAAGAAGTTATGATAATCCCACCAAAAATGCAAGGAAAGATTTTTAAATCAAAGGGCTTTCAGCATTCAGGTAATCTTCCGCAGACCTGTGTTGGCTTGCCAATCACTCACACTCCACTCAGGGCAGAGTAAAACGTCCCTGGGAAGACACCACAGACCGTGACAGGGCTTCGGACATCTGCACAGGTAAATCACACCCAGTGACCTCAACAGTTCAACCTTATTGTGGTCCGGGGAGCTTCAAAAACACTCTAGAAATGATAGGTCTGAGAAAACAGGGAAATAACCCTCCCAGCTTGACAGGCAGACACTGGGAATGGTGGCAGCTCGCAGGAGACAGGGACTCCCCTCGCACTGCCAGCTCCCCCCGCTCCCAGCACACGCTGGCACACATTGCATAACCAAAATAAGCCCAACCATCCTGCCTGATACGATAATCAATTCTGTCACAGCTTTTGCACTGAAGAGAAGCATAATCCCTAAAGCACAGGGAGCCCGGAGAACACAGAAAGAGAGCAGGCACTTTGTCAGTCAGATTTCAACTGTACAGATTTTTTTTCTTTTTGTGCATTAAAATAAGAACGAGATTTTACAGTGATACTGCCACAAACGAGTGTAATTCTGCTAAGCATGGCTGTATTGTTTACCCAGAGACCTCCCTGCAGCACACTCTGCTTCCCTGTCCACGCAATACTGATCTGCAGCAATTTCACAAGACCCTTGAACTTCGAGCGTACCCACACGGACTGGGTTACAGCTGCGACAGGGTAGGACAGCACCCCAACACGTGCTGCCTGCTAAAGGATAAGAGATTGGGTGGAAAATAAACAGTGGGACCAGCTGGAAGGTGGTAGGAACTCCCTCCCTCCCCACACCTACCAAGCCGGGGCCCACGGCCGCTGGAGAAGCCCAGCTACAGGGGTCAGAGAGGAAGGGGAATCAAAGAGCAGTAGCTCTCTGGAGCTCTTTTTACCCCCCCCCCCCCCCACCCCTCCCAAGCCGGGGCCCACGGCCGCTGGAGAAGCCCAGCTACAGGGTTCAGAGAGGAAGGGGAATCACAGAGCAGTAGCTCTCTGGAGCTCCCCAGTAAAACCTCCATGGAACACCTGCACAGCACAAGGTGGTGTCACTGGAGAGCTACAACTCTCCTCCCCTTTTACTGCAGCCTGAACAGTTTCAGGCCCTTTGGGAATTTCAGCTGGGGCATGCAGGAAACAAGCTGGAAACACCTTGAATCTCCCAGGTTCAGTGTGGGAAGGAAGGGGCTGACTTTGTGGCAATCTAAGACTCCTGGACCCTGCAATGAAGGCTGGCAGCTTGAAAACACAAGGAGGAGACCTAGTTGTCGAGGATTCACATTTAAAAGAATGAGAAGGCACATTTGGCGTTGCTAGCGTCCCTGTATTTCCATGATCA
>NW_010421566.1:7579-9544 GCF_000710305.1 Buceros rhinoceros silvestris | reverse complement strand
ACGTACACAAAAACTGTGCCTTTCTCCACAAGGCTGAAGACTCGGACCATACCCTCAAAGTAAGAAAACACACCGCAGTGTGGTCACAGACAGAGCAGCTGAGAAATGGCATCGCCCTTCCACAGCTTAGCAGCAGTGGGAAGAGCTGCAGGATTCCCAGGGCCACAGAAATGCAGCGTTTGTTACTGGAGAGACCAATCTGCAGACCCAAAACTGCCAGAGGCAGTACCTGACAAAGCCGGTAGCTGTAATGAAGGCTCAGGCACCATCTGAACACTTTGTACAACCCCGGGCAGCACAAACACCCGTGACACGTAGTTGCTGCTCCACTCTGCCAGCAGGCACTGTAGCAGCAGCAGGCAAATGCTTCCCCGCTAGGCTGGGAAGCAAAGCGTGGAGTTAGTGTGGCAGCAGATGGGCCAGGGGAGGGCACCGAGGCACATGGCTGCGCCCAACACAGTTCCTTGGCAATTCCTGCCAGCTAATGCATGGCTGGGGAGTGCTGCTCCAGAGCGTGCCTGCGATGTAAATCCCATTCCGTGGGTTTCTGGCTCTCTACCACTCATGTGCAGCCTGCGCACTCCTCCCGTTGTTTCAGCCCTCATTTGGGTGCACGTGCAAGCATGCAGCAGTTTATTCCAGCAGAGTGCTGCTACCAGGCTGGTGATGACAGAACAAAACCAACAGATTTTCTGTGTCCATTTTCACAGTAACCACAACGCTCCCTTTCTATCTGTTCGCATGTTTGTATTCCTCCTCTATCAACAGAGACTTCAGCATGAGAATCAACCCTGGCAAGAGTATCTTCTGAGCTGAAGAGAAATTAATTTGTACTCCCTTCCAAGCATGCTAATATCTTGATGGTTACTTTATCCCATGAGAACTAACATTCTGAGACTTTTCCAAGTTTGTACCAAGCCACCCAAAGCTTCTGTCACCACACAAGCCAAGCAGGGGCATATAATGAAGTGTTAAGTCCTGCAAGTGCAGCCATATGGCAAATCTGAGCTTGTCACTATGAACTAAGAGAATCACTTAAAGGACTAAATGGAGAGCTCACCTAATTTGCCCATCTGTCCCAGGATGTTTATTGGTTTAAAAAGGTGAAATAACCTAACAGGAGAAATGCTCTGTGTTGATACCTTGGCTTGGGACTGGTTTGGTTTCAAGCTGGTATCACACAGCCATACACCACCCTATAGAAAAGATAAAAGGTTACTCAGGTTGCAGGGCCAGCCATGGAGACATCAGAACCCACAGCACTGAAACTGGCTATAAATCTCAATTAGACTCCTCTGTGGATGCAGGTTATTTTATACTCTTTAACCAGAGGATCATAAAGTGTTTGCCTACTAGAAATATTCAGCCCCCATAATGGAGGATTGGCTTTAAACACACAGCTACTCAATGTATATTTTCTCCTCCTACGTGGTGCATGGCTCTCTAGTTCACTTACTGCCCAAGGCTTGGCCTTCCATGAAGACATCGTGAGATTTGATCCTTGCCCCTGTGATGGATGATCACTGCGGGGCAGGGAAGAGGTGCAGTGTACCCACAGGTGTGAATAAAGGCAGCAGCTGGTTATGTGTTTAACAGAAAGTGACAGTCATAATAATTGTAAAAAAAAAAATAAAAAGCTTCAGGTGGTTGCAGATTCAGCACACAAAGCCTCAGAAAATTTTCACTTCAGTTTACTTGCCACAGCCACTGATCTAAAATGCCAGGTGCAAACCAACCTCCTCATTTCACAGAGGTGATGTGAAAGTAAGTTCCTACAAAAAATTAATCACTTCCCTCCAGGCAGCATTTTCCTACCTCAATTGCCTCAAACTCTGCAAGGCTCTCTAGCAGTCCTGCCCTGAAACATGTCCTCCATCACTTTTTTCTCCCCCAAGAAATGAAGCAGTGCCCAAAAAAAGGGCATCATCTGGGTTTGCAGTAGTTCTGCAGCACCGCAGTCGCTCT
>NW_010421566.1:0-7490 GCF_000710305.1 Buceros rhinoceros silvestris | reverse complement strand
AGCCCCTCTCCCGCCAGGCAGCAGTGGGTGCACAGCCCCCGTACCATGTCCTGCAGGCTCCAGCCCGCCTGGAGCCAACTCACCCTCCCCACTGAACGAAACTGGTGGTGGGAGATGTTTGAGATCACGTGAGGATGTCTGGATTGTGATGGCTTCATGCAACAGGGCCAACACGGATTTTGCCACCACCATTTGCATGTGCTCCTTCAACACAGCTTTATATGATTTTTTAGAAGTTTTTGCAAAAGCTAACTGAAAAGGAAGGAAACAGTCTATCAGTATGGGGCATCACAACCCAAGCTCACAGGTCATCTTGCCTTTAGCCCAAGGCTCCTTGCTCTGCTCTGCTCCCCCATGAAGAGACCCAACTTGTAGCACATCTGTGATCATTAGAACTGTTGCCTCCTCCTCATTGCCTGAGCTTAAGAGAGACTACTCAAAAGCACAGGAGAAGCCTCCTCTTGAGTGCCCCAAAGCATACCTGTGAGTGAGGTAGAAGTGTCAGTCAAGTGAAGTCTAATTTAATTCCTTCAGAATAGAAACCTCAGTGGCAAAACTGCTACAGCAGTGATCTCAAAACAGGAAGTTGGAAGGTTGTAAACATGGCAAAATAAACTCTTAGGACCACACTGATTCTATCATGAGTGTCTAACCTGGTGGTTGTTTAGGTCTGAGCAGCTGAGAACAGCTGAGAAGGATTACATAAGGGAGATGTGCTAGAGCCATGCTGTAGAACACCGCAGTATGCTGAACCTCCATCAGTATTAAGTCCAAGGACGAGCAGAGCCCACTGGGCTGACTGCTAACCTTGGACCACTGAGGGAATTGCTTTAAAATCAATTTTGTCAGGTCCTTCCAGTTCATTACCCTAGTCCTGAGCACAAAGTTGGTGGAAATCACAAATAGAAGCTGGCATGTTCCACACCTTTTGGGAGTAAGAACGTAGGAATAATCATAAAGCATCACACCACCTCAACAGTAACTGCAGTATCCACTTAGACATCCAGTACTGGGAGCTGAATTGATGCTCTAGGCATCAATTTGAGGTACTAACATACCTCAAAGCACCTCCTCACACTTGTCTAAAGGTAAAGATTTAAGACAACTCAGGTAGACAAACAAGTACTCTGTTGTCACAGGCTACTTGACTAAGACAGCCAGATCTCTCTCTAAATATCCCACCAGTTCTTTAGTATACTTTCCTAAAGATTAGTGGAAATGTGCTACCTTTACCTCAGTTCCAAAATACTGCATGTTAACTTGCATTTAAAAATTGCTACAATTCCAGACTAACACACAGCAGAACACAAATGATCACAAAGGCGATTTAACAGTGGCATGTTACCATAAGTGAGAACAGAAGAAGTGCTGTTATAAAAGTGCTGCTTTCTTTCCTACACCACATCAAATACAAAGACATCTTGAGACAACCATCGCAAGACTATCTGCAAAAGTTAGATCTTAAGAAGGCAGCTGCTTCTTATTCATTCACAGCTCATGTGTCACCATTAATTCAGATCTCAGTCCTGATTAAGATCCAGCAAACTTAGCACTACTGTTGTCACAGCACAACCACCCTCTTTATCTGTCCCAAATGTTAACTGAGCCAGAGAGCTTCTGAGATCCAGAGAGGGGGGTTACAGGCGAAGCAAAACCTTGGCAGAGAAGCTTGGATGTTGGAATACTAATTTGGTGTTAGCCTTATTATTTCTGGATTACTAATAGAGTCGGGCAGGCAGTGAGACCAGCCCAGCATCCTCCTCCCAAGCTGTGGTAAAAAATCAAGAGATAATAGTGAAATGGGATCGTCTCAGCAAGGCTAATACTAAAATGATCATGATGTTCTTAACTCTGTCAAGTATAATAGAGATGTTCAATCCTTTAAAAAGAGGTCATTGCCTAGACTATGCAGGGTTTTGCTTAATTTCAACTGATAGTATATTCCCTTTCACCATCATGGAGAAGATGATGTCTTGAATTTAAAAATTAAACTCATGGTATCACCTTCCAGTTGTTTTTAGGAAAGAGACCGAGTAAAGAAATAGCACTACTGTTAAATGAAATTCTATATACTTCCAAATGTAGAAAAGGAACATTATCATTACATAAATCTGCTACAGAGAAAGGCCAATAATCTATTTCCAAATTCTGTTCTTTCAGACATAGGGTGAAACAGAGCCTGTCTTCAACAGGAGAGTCTCCTGAAGAGCCCAAATGAACTCCCACCATACTGCCTTAAAATTAACTTGCAATTCAACACATGCAACAGAGAAATCACCTTGACTCTTCCTTTAACATTGCTCCCATGATTTAAACTATATATGATTTCTTACACCCTGCCCCCTACCATTAGTTAAATTAAGACATATGGTGTCATAATACAGCAACAGTCATGACAAAAAAAAGCATTTACTTTTATTTAGTTTGACTCTCAATAATAAATTTTGTGAGAAGTTGTGTCCATCTGTTTCTGATGGTCAAGGACACTAGCCTCTGACTTTTAACTCATATAAAACATTGAAAGTAATTTTCCTACCGTGCTCCAATGACATCAAGGAGATGCTGCCAGCGATCATTGATTTTGTTGAGTTTATCATCTATTTCTGCAACTCGACTCTTGTTGCTAGCCTTGATGAGTTGATCGCCCATTTGTTTCAACTGATTCTTACTTTCACTGAACAGATTTATTTCTTCCATGTAATCCTGATAAATATACAAAACCATCACTTAACTCCTGTGCAAAACAAAATAAAACAACAAAACCAAAACAAAACTATCTGCTTCTTTCCCTGAGTGTGTGATGGGAAGTCAGGTTTGGCTGAGATTTCTACATCAGCATGTAGAACTCTTTCACTTAAAACAAAACCTAACCCTCGATGGAAAAGCACTCTCACAGGGAAGCCACTATGAAAAAATAAGCAGCTTAAAGACTTCCAAGTGGCAGGAGTAAGTACTTCTAAAAATAGCAGTTTAATGGTCTAATTTTGTCTCTGCTTTCCTGATTTAACGAAATTTTTCAATCAAGCTACATCAAAAGTACCCATATTCAAGTCTAGGATGGGTTTATTTTGCTGGTATTCTTATCCAGAGAAGATCTGGGATTAGATATTGAGACCTTTAAACCATGGGGATGAACACTGCAGCAAAATAATGGTCCTGTTTAAAACCAAGCTAATATGAAAGTATTAGAAAGCACTAACTAACTGCACTGACTGCAGAGGAGAAGGGGCAGAATTAGGTTTTACTTTTGGTTGTGGCAACTTCTTGTTTGCCTGGCATAAAACCTAGCTTGCCTTCAACCTTTTCTTTGTCCTCTGACTACCAGCTTACTAACCACTGAAATGTGTGGAGGTGGTGAGAGCTGTGAGACACTCCCAGGACGCCACTGATCCCCAGCAGAAAAAGCTCTCAGCAGTGCTGTGTGAGCATGTGTGCCCAGCAACCCAGACCCCACCACCGCAACTCACAGACACCACACTCCATGCCTAAATACAGTCAGGTGGCGTTTTTGTTCTGCACTATGCTCCGAGTCTGAACATCAAGAAGAGCAGCTGAGGCTAGAAAAGCTCCTCTTCCCACAAAAGCCTGAATGTGCTGGTTTTATATAGTGTATCACTTCTGAGAGGCAAGGATGAAATGAGGAATGGTGTCTCCGTAACGAGCTACCAGACTGCAGCTGAAGAAAAGTGGCGTCACTACTTACCTTCTCCAATTTTTCTATCATGTCTTCAATGCAGACATCTGCAGTCTGTAACACTTTGCTCTCCATTTGTACCAGCCACAAGCACAGCTCCTTACTCTTTTCATTGAACAAGATCCAGGTATTGAGCCTGTCTTTGATCTCCTGCTTACGCAGAGACACCTATGGATAAGCACACACATTAACTGCTGGCAACATCCTCCTCAGGAAGGAAACCTGCGATTGTGAATCTTCTCATTTCTAGCCTGGATTTGATCCTATTCCTTTTTGCAGAAGCAGTTATCAAATATCTCTAGTTTTCTTTTCAGAACCAGCAAGCAAGATTGTTGTTACATTTTATTTTGGAAAGCAGGGCCAAAAGTTGATCAGCAAACACCAGATTCTCTCTCTTGGAAGAATTAATCTGAGTGACAGCTTTATAAATAATGAGCTTATACAAAAATGTAAATATTACTCAGTGAAAACCTCAAAATGCCAAACAAAGAATATAAAATATATGAATACTACATTCTGCTTAGCACTGTGTCATGTATAATGCAAGAGACATAACACTTAGATAAGTTCTTATTTTTCTGCAACTGTTCAGAGAAACTTTGCAACTACTGACTGCAGTTATTTTATCTCCATAAAAACCTCCCCCTTTTCTTTCCATTTGCTCATCAGTTCTTGGAGAACTTAAAAAAAAGAATCAGCATCAAGAATCTATCCTTTTTATTGAAAGCTATGGATTTTTTTTCCTCAGAATTAGATTTGCCAGAACGGATAGACAAATGGTCTAGAGAGAAAAATTAAGGCGTGATGCTGCCTGAACCAGCACAGCTAATATCACTGCTCCAACACCTCAGAAAGAAGCAGTATCAGTCTTCTACTAGATAATAGTACTTATTTCTATTTGTATTCCTTTATCCACTTTGATGGATTCCTGTAGGAAGATATATGGGACAAAGAAAGTAAAAAATGGTACAAGCTCTCTGAAAACAAAAGACGACAAACAAATAACCTCTCACCAATAAACTTGGAAGACAGCTTAACACTTCACTGGCATTGGCCGTGAATCACCACTCTAAGTATCACCCCAGGGCAGGAAATGTGCCCTCTTCACATTTCACATGCATCTTACACAGCCTATGACTCCTGAAAATTCCATTACTGATTCTCCTAGACTAATCTCTAACACTATTTTGAAACTCCGAGTGAAGTTTAAGTGTGTAATGTGGAAGCAAGACCAGCTCCACAGAAGATCAGGATCAAAATAGGAGAGCACCAAGTCATGTCCCACATATTGCTTTTGACCTTTAAATTCTGACTTTAAGGAGGACATGGAGAGGTGAAAGTGCTTTCTGAATCTTTCACAACCTAAGCAAAGAGAAGTCGCTGAAAGCACTGTCTTGGTTCACAGGGAAACAATCTCCAAAGTTCTCAATGGCAAGAAGTCTCCTGGAGACCTCAGAGACCTCTAAACGTCTCTCTAAGCAGGCCTCTGCTGTGGGATGCTCCCTCGCACCCTCAGCCTCAGAGCTATGAAGGGTAAATCCCTCATCCCTCCTCCACCACTTGCAGCATCTCCCACGTGCGGAGATAAGTTAACTTTGGTTGGTGGAAGAGACTACGCGCATCAGCAAAACCATCACTAAATCCTGCAACGATCCTGACCCCATTTTTGCCTGCTAAGCACGGGGCAAGATCGGATTTTAAGAGTAGGAAGTGCTTTTTAGCTGACTAAGCAAATACAGACTGGGAGCAAAACGGGAATGAGAAAAAATCCCAGACAAACTTCTAGGAACGCGAGTCCTTCAAGCCACTGCTCTGAGTCTTTTCTCCTTGGATGAGCTGCCCTGGTACCAGTTCCATTTCGCATCCGCAGCACAGTGCAGGAGCAATCTGAGCATTGGCCATAACAGAATACCCAGGCCCAGGCCCAAGCTGCACGTTAGCGTTCATTAGGTCAGGATACTGGCCGATGCCAATAGTTAAATCTTTGACCTACATGTACCTTGGAAGGGCAGCTCTGTACGTTCTAATCTCTCCAGTGCATCTGCTCGCTAAGCGTGTCCATGACCCTGCCCAGTCCAGCGCAGGCATCTGCCTGCCCCGCTGCCGTGGCCGGGACAGCTGCAGCCGCATCTCGCTCTGAAAGGCTGTCACCTCTCTGCATTTATACTGCAGATTTGTCCTCACACAATACGTCTCAGCTCCTCTCGCTTGTTAGCCAAAACAAAGCAGTTGTGCTAGCAGCAGAGCCGATGGAGTCTGCTCTCCCACCCCGCGTCCAGCACTGAGCATCAGCGCAGGCTCTCCGGAGGCTCTCAGGGGCTGTCTAAACATTTCAGCATGTCCCTCTGATGCGGCTCTGAGTAAAATCTGAACTTGAATTACTACAGGAAATTATTTCTTGGAGAGACTGCAGTGGGGTACATACAAAATATGGCTCAGTTTTCAGGGCTGTTCACCACAGCTGCAACAGCAGGCATCATCAGTTCACCAAAACCCGAAAACCAACAAAGTTCTCTCATTTATGGCTCAACTACAGATTTCCATTAGGAAAATAGTTCAGGCATTTTCATGTAAAATAATGGCCTGAATTTCCCAGGAGGTGGATGGGTGTCTCTGGAATTATTTGCAGAGTTCAGAAACAACAACAGAGAATACACTGGTTGTGGATTAAGATAAAGATGTTCTTTCTCATTTCAATGCAAAAAATAAACCCAAATAATAACTATTTCATCACACCAAAGTTTTGAAATAAGCAGAGCTGTTCATTATAGTGGCAATATTCCCTCCCAGATGGCTCTACCTTTGCTCGAGAAACGGTTGGACATGAAATACTAACTTGTTTCAAAGCTTCTATACAAACTGTAAAATAAAGGCTGTTGACCTGAGAGTGGCGAGGCAAAGTTAGTCTTGCTGGCCTGTAGGATAACTTAAGACCCCAAAGTATTTTACTTCCCACAATCCTGTTAACAGAGCAAAGTAAACACACATTCCAAGTGCATAATAACCTAATGAATCGAGTTCATGTGACTTGGCTGGTAAATGCTCCCCAGCAATTTTACATGCAGCACTAAATTTAAGTGTCGTACAACAACAGGCCACAAAAAAAGCAAATGTTTCACGCTGTTACTGCTACAGAAGTCAGCTCTTAATACGTTTAAACCCAAGGAGTCAGTATTTAAACACATGTAAGCTTTCTTTATCAACTCTCCCGGCATTTTTTTCCCCAACACCCCACTGCAGACCTCCCCCTTCCTCTCCCTGCTCCATGCCTCAGGCAATTCCTGTGTTTATCCCCTTCCCCGCCAGGCGCCCTGCCTTCGTCAGCCCAGAACAAAGCCAGCCCTTCCAGTAAACAGCTGCATCCGAGCTCTCTGCAAGCTCTCACCAGTTACAAAGGGTTTGCAGAAAAAAACCCCAAAGCCTCAGCAGTCCGTGGCCAGGAAGCAAAGGGCGACCTGCAGCCCGGGTCGGCTGCCCCGGGAGAAGCCCCAGACCCAGCCCAGTCTCCAGAAGGGAGTCAGTGCCAACTGCCAGCCCGCTCTGCTCTGCTCTGCTGCCGGGCCCTGGGGCACCCGCTGCGGAGGGCCGGGGGCAGAGGACTTACTTGCAAGCAGAGCTCTTCCCACTGCCTGTGCAAATGTTCCACTTGCTGCTGGCGCACCGTCATGTCCTCGGCGTGGATGCGGTGAGCCAGCTCCACCTCCATGGCCCGCAGCTTCTTCAAGTTGTGGTCCCAGTCTGCCAGCGACTGCTGCAGCTCCTGCATGGAAGCGCACCCAGAACGAGCCTCGCCACT
>NW_010421565.1:36203-36670 GCF_000710305.1 Buceros rhinoceros silvestris | reverse complement strand
CCGAGGTGCAGGCCCCGGCCTGCGGCGTCAGCCCACCCGGAATAAGGGCTGCTTGTTCGCTCCCACCCTGGCACCCTTCGGGCTGCCAGCTCTTTGTCTCGTCTGAGCTCGTTTCGCACGCGTAGGGCAGTCCCCGGCGTGTCTCCGGGCAAGGCTGACCGCACTAAAGCGGTGGGCGGGAACCGAGGGGAGAGGTGCCCGGCCGGGGAAGCGCAGCAACTGCTGGAGCAGCGAGAAGACAGCGGGTGTAGCTTTCCTGTCATTTCGCAACCGTCCTCCGGCTGATCCTCAAGATAAGGGACATCGCCGCTGGCAGTGGGTGCTGTGCTGCGCACTGTCGCACGAGTTCACAAATGCTTTGGATTGCAAGGTCACCTTGAAACGCTCTTTTAGTAGTGGCTCCTCCCTACGGAATAAATCGCGCGTTTTTGCTGAAAAAACAAGATAGTTATTAGCGATTTAAGGTT
>NW_010421565.1:35086-36104 GCF_000710305.1 Buceros rhinoceros silvestris | reverse complement strand
CTTTTAGTAGTGGCTCCTCCCTACGGATTAAATCGCGTGTTTTCGCTGAAAAAACAAGATAGTTATCAGCTATATAAGTTTTATGCAACTAATAAATGACATGTACTAGAGGAATGGAGAGAGGGAGCATTTTGGGGGCATGAGGAAAAGTCTAGCTTGGTCTCCAAGAAGGAGTCCAAGGAAAAGAGTTCAATTTTACAATGCATGTCATTCTTTTGGATAAGAAGTGACTGAATACACAACCTCCCTGCCTCGCTCCCAAGGCTCAGGGTTACAGCAGCACCACTTGTCAAAGCAGCATTGCTGGGGCACTGCTCAGTTACAGTGTCCTGCAGCCCCATTTTCTTTCATACTTTCAGACATGATCCTGGTGCTGTCGAAGTCACTGTCAGATTCCTTTTCGGTGATGGAAGGACTTCATTAGTTTCCTGCTTAGTCTTGGTCCAAAGGTTAATTACTTTGGAAAGTCAAGAAGAAAATTACTTGGCACCCATGAGTTATCTTAAGCCGCAAACACTGTCTCAGCTGGATCAGTTATTGTCAACTCTCTCTCATTTTTGTTTCCTAGGAGAAACTTGTTTTTTTCCCCAATCTTCTTCACAGCGCCTCTTTTCCTGGTTTCCCTCAGGGCCGTTCCCAGTGTTCTTGCTGAGGCCCTGGGCGTGCTGATTCATGGCAGTTACTTGTATTCTCTGCTCATCTCACGTCGATCCACATGGAATACTCGGTTTGTAGAAGCGGGCTGTCGACACCTGTTATTAAGCGTCCGCTGCCTTGCTCCTGCCCTGGCTCATCACTGTCCTGCTCACGTTGTCACAGCTCGTGCCTCCCGCCTCCAGCGACCTGCACCCAGCTCCCTTCATACTGCTCCTCCTGTTTGTCCAGATCAAATTCCAGCCACCACCTCTGAGGTCCTGCAGTCCGTCTTGGCTGGAACTTCAGGGCCGTGCAATATCCAGGTGGAGCAGTTCAGCTCCGTGTAGTCACAGGAGTGAAAATACCACCCTCTGCTTTCACA
>NW_010421565.1:34397-35006 GCF_000710305.1 Buceros rhinoceros silvestris | reverse complement strand
AATCCCCCCCCCTGCTTCCACAGAGGCTGCTGCCACCCCTGCGGCTGGGTCCCTGCTGGGCCAGCGCGCTCTGAGTGACAGCAATGTGAATAATATGTTCATTCCTCCCTGAGCTCTTCTTACCCTGGGCTCTCCTTACCCTGGGCTCTCCTCAGTCCTGGTTTGGTGGGAGAGAAAAGCAATGCATCCTTCAGTTTTTCCAGCCACAGGGGGGCCAAGGCTGGAACTCCCACCAAACCTCCGGTCTGAAACAGCTGCAACAGCAGCAACAGCAGCAAGTCTTTCACAGTGTCACCTTCCACAGGAGGGAGTGTGTGGCTGGAAAGGTCTGAGATGAGAGAACCAAAACTCTGTGAAAGAACAGCCTTTATCCCAGGGGCAGGTATGATCCATGAGTAAACAAGCTCACTGCAGAGACTGCCTGGCTCTCCAGGAGAGGAAACACTGCTCAGCGTTTCCCCAAAGACACGTTTCAGGTACATAAGCACGGAGCAGTACAAATGGTATTTGGCTTTAGCAGCTGCTCAGTGTTAACCCCATCACTGCTCTGGGGAGAGCAGAACGGCAGCGCTGAGGCCGGGCTTTGTGGTGGTCTCCGCGAGTGGGGGG
>NW_010421565.1:18446-34362 GCF_000710305.1 Buceros rhinoceros silvestris | reverse complement strand
AGCAGAACGGCAGCGCTGAGGCCGGGCTTGCTGGTGTGCTCGTGGTGAGGGGTGGAGTAAAACTGGGTAAAACTGCGAGGAAGGAAACCACCGGATTCTGCTGAGAGAAGGGAGACAGCCCATGGCCAAGATGAAGTCCCCTCATTAGAGGAGCGGTTCGTTACAAGGACTGTGGGACTCGGGCTCTTCCCTGGCTACACAATAGGCTTCACCTTTAGAAGAAACCTCTCTGCAGGGCGCTGAGGTGTGCAAGGACAATTTGTTCCTGTCTTTTGCAACTGCCTTCACCTCAGAGACAGGATTTCAGTCTTCAGAAAGTTCTCTAGCCTTAAGTTTACTTAGCATCGATGGAGGCTGAAAGAAGCGGAACTCGCTCATTGTCAAAGATGGCCTGTTGCTGAGCGAGGAGGGTGGGTCTGCTGCCTGTGCAAGCAGCAGCGCTAAAATAAGTCGTTCCCAGCAGATGGCACAAGTGCTTGAGCTGCTTCAGTTGCTGCTCTCGACAGCAAGGGACCCGCCCTCAGGTGTCCGGCTTCTTGCACAAGAAAAGCGAACCCGAGATTTGTAGCGAAACATTGTATTTCCGTTGATAAACTTTCATTCAGGAATGAAATCCCGAGGAGCTGCTGAATTTTAGTAATTTCCCCCAGTCGTTGTTGCCGAAAGCAGCTGGCGTCGGGGGATGCGGGTACCAGCAGCGAGCAGTTGATGGCACTGCGCGATCAGCGGCTGCCGGGTCGCCGGCTGCCCTGCCGTCCCTCCGGAGGAGAAGGGAAGGGGTTCACTCTCCTGCTGCAGGAAGAACACTCGCGAAATCTGATCGTTGCTTACTAAGAATATTTTATTTCTCGATTCTTCCGTCACTCGTGTTCTCCGTCTTCTGCTCTAGGTGTGGAGCCCGCAGCCGGGGCGTTTCCGTGCTGCTGGAGCTCACAGGTCACTACACACCGCGTTAGGCGCTGGGTCCCCAGGGGGGTTGGCGTGGTGGTCTCTGACAGCCGTCACGGCTGGCCCCGCAGCTGAGGGCAGACGGGGCAGCCACCGAGAGTTTCCCCCTTTGTCAGGGCTGGTCGCGGTGTGGCTTTGAGCGGTACGTGGTGGAGGTAAGAAGGAGGCTGGTGAGGAAGCAACATGGAACACAAAAAAAGGAAAGCAATCGGTATTTTTTTTCATTAATATTTCTGCAATAGGAAATAAAAGAAGCCCCAAAGGAAGAATTTCTACATTTCATGTCTGTCTTGTATTTTCTCTGTATATAAGGTGCTTGTGACAGTACAGATAGCTGGGATGAAGTTAAAACTAGAATTTAGTTAGACTTAAATTTACAACCAAAAGGGGATCAGGGATAAACATCCTGCATAGGACAGGATTAATATTAGCGTTATTATTAACTTTAATTAAAGCGACATTTAAAGCAAAGAGCAGCAGGTTTTCCTCATGGTCCCTGCCAGCTAAATGCTAGACTAAATAATTCTTTGTTTGGGCATCCTTCAGTTCTTCCTCCTGTCCAAGGAATGTGAATGGTTTAGTACAGCTTTCCTATTAAATGCAATTTGGACTGAAGTCAAGTGTCTGTTTTAATTTGAAGGTGTTGAAAGGTCTGAAGGTGGCTTTAGAGAAGACGGTTAAGAGCTTAATTGCAAAGCAGCAAAGCATCATAGAAAACGTAACTGTGGGAGCATGAAAATTTAAATGACCTAAATAGTATAAACTAGTATGATGGGAAATATGGGTAGAACAAATGTCTTGGACGGGATAGGAGTTCAGCTCCAGGAATGCAATTTTGGCAGTAGTGTCCCAAACAGAGAACACTATTTCTGGAGAAATGCGCTGAACTCTGGGTCACGAATTAAACTCAGGTAATTTATGTGAGGCTCATAAATACTGGCAGTGCAAAAACCAAGCAGAACTGGAGCGAAATTTATGGCTGTAATTTTTGTAGCCATTGAGAGTTGTTGGGTACATCTGATGCCAGGTAATGCCTGAAAAACACTCAAGCCAAGGAACACATAGCAAGCCCTTCAAAGCTGCCAGCTCAGCGACCTGAAGGAAATCCAGTTTCAAAGCAGCATGTTAGGTGAGCTTTGAAGAGGTACCTTCCCAAATCCTGGTCTTTATTTATTAGCTGCTTCTGACAAGCCCTAAAGAAAGGCAAATGTCTTGCTGTTTTGAAATTGCGTGGCAGCATTCATTTTATAGGAAACTCTGATCTTGAGGAAATACCAATACTATTCCATTTCCTGATTTCTCATTCTTTTTCACGCTTGGTATTTAATACCAGTCTGCTGTGCAGATCTTCCAAGCCAGCATCAGTTCCAAGGCTTGGCTGCCTAGGGCTTGCAGAGCTCCAGCCTCCTCACAACCAGCTATCTTCCAGGCGCCTTTGGAGCGAGATTTCTGCTACAAAAGTGGCTATGGAAGAAATATACCTCGGTGGTGTAATGAGAGTTAGCCCTGTTAAGATTTTGAAGATGTTTCACTCCTCAGCGGGTGCGGGTCAGCTGGACTTCATGGGGAGATGCCGCCAAAGGAGGAACCAGGAGGATGGTCCCTTTGGGGTTTGGTGAGATCAGCTTGGACAAGCCTGGGGCCCTTATGGCAAATACGGGAGAGGCTTCTCCCTAAGACAGGGAGTGGGGGAGCTCCTTCTTTGCTGTAAAGCCTGGGGGACCTGGCATGACGGTTTCTCTGAATGTCTCTGGGGAAGGGCAGCTCCTCTTGCAACAATATGTATCTGTTTCAGGCCACACTTCAAAGTCCAGCCTGGCTTTTTGGTATTTGCTTTGCTCCGTTTACATAGGAACTATCCTAAAAATCTGAAGCTTAAAGAACTATACAAGCTGCCTAGAGCTCTGAAGAGTTTCTTTAGAATTAGAATAAATGCACAAACAATTCAGCCTTCATCCTGTGCAAAGCCTGACTTTCAAAAAAGAATTTACAGCATAGGGTGGAGTTTTATCTGCTCCCAAATAGGACAAGTTCCCTCCTTCCATTTCTGCCCCAAATCTCAAATTCCAGTGTGTGGGGAATCAGTGGCAGAAGAGGAGGTGACTGTTGCTCTGCCTCCTCGCACAGATGACTCTCAAAACCTTCTCTTTTCTCAGCGGTGTCAGGGTGAGAGCTCTGAAGTAGCATGGCTGCAATCCGGTATATCTTCTTTATTCTGGCTTCTGGTTCCGGGTGTCTTCTTCTTAACAAGCACCAACCACTAGACCATCAATATTTTAACAGTCCACAGCTTCCAAGAAAATGCCTACGAGCAGTCAGAGCTGGAAAATCATTCAGAGGGTGGCGTAGGCCTGATAAAAGGATTAATAAATCCCAGCATCGAGAGCTGAGAGTTCAGCTTTGCCTGACACTGGCACTAAGGATTATTTCGTGTGTCCAATGCTCTTAATTGCTTTTTCTCCCCAGAAGTTCTGTGCAGCTCTGGGACAGATTTCCTAGAGCTTTCCCAAACAAACTGAACTATATTTCTTCTCAAATTATATTTAAACTCTGGTCCTTGCAGCAGACTCTCGTATTTGGGGTATACTGATTGGACTGAAACCCACAGAGGGGATGGGCTGACACCTTCTCTCACTTCCCTCATGGCAAAAGTAGAACATTTTTGCAGAATAAAACTGCAAACTCCAACCTAGCTCTGCTATTCCACTTCTCTTGGAATTGTTCTGTCTGTTTCTCTGAACATGAAAGTCTGTTTTTACTCCCGCCACCTGCTATTTCCATATGAAAAAGCTGGTTTGTTATCATGAAGGTACTGTTTTATCCAAGGGCGAACTAAGGACATTTCATCATGCTGATCCTCCTGAAATCTCAGTCACCAAATTCAGTGTGTTACTGGATTTGATCTACTCTTTCTCTGTAAAGCCTTCCAGGGAAATCTCAAGTGCTGTCTGTGGGTATTTACAGAACAAAACGTCATCTCCCTGCCGAACTGTAAGACAGTCTGATCCGACAAAACAAAAAAGAGAATCCAAAACCAAGATTCACTTGAGCTTGGAGGTTTATCTAGTGACACGCATTTGGAAACCAGGGTATGAATTCCTAGCACAGATTATATTTTTGTCCCAGGCACAAGTAAAGAACACTGTGACCAAGAAGTACCTTCACGGCGACCTCTTGATGTGAGCAATGGTGGACAGTTGAGGTGCCTGAGGTTTGTCTTCTGCGCAAGGCAGCTTTTTGTAGATTCACTTGTGCTTTTAAAGAAACAATTTAAACTGCCCTTTGACTCCAGGAGAAACTCTCCAAAGAGTCATCTTTGATGACCCACCTTTTAATGAACCTTTTAATGAACCCCTTAACATCATGAGTGCTGTTCTCCCAACAGCGTGGGTCACTCCCACTTTCCAGGAGAGGAAAAAAAGGTCAGTGGGCAGATCATGGGCCACCTGAGTTTCCTCAGCAGGATTCCTAAGCAAGACTCAGGGAAAATTGATCCTCTCCTTAGCATTTATGTAGATGAAAAGAAGTGTAGCCCATCAGAGAGCACTCTGGAGAACACAGGACACTCAGGAGTGTGATCTGCCGTTAGTTTGAAGTTGCAGACTTGCCACTGCAGGAGATACCCAGCTGGCTGCCCAAAGGCTTCAGCACAGGTACGAGCAGGTGGGTCTGCTGTAGGTCATTTCAGCTATGGCTTAGGTCACCTTTTCAGAGGTGCAGATACAAACATGAAATCCTGAAAGACTGTCACAGTTACAGAGCTCCTTTCAGCACTGTATCGTGTCTCCTGGCATTCCCCTTGGCTGAGATATAGTATTTCCTCTGCCCAGGGTTATCAGGTATCACCAGGGATGGAAAGGAAAAAGCTGCACTGAAGGCTGAAGAGAAGACATAGATAAAGTTTTGCTCAAATTCCCAGAAAGCCACCAGCTGTCACTAGATCTCTGGCCAGAATGCTACAGTCATCTGAGATTATCCAGATTTGAAAAAACACATGAGGAGTGTTGCTTCTTTTTTGACTCCTTTAGGTTCTTGCCTAAGGTGACACCTGCAGGAATAAGGATTGGGACCCATAACAGCCAGAGGCGCTCTTGAAAATCCCATCTGAGACTTCTCTATTCATATTAAAGATCTGCCTGATTCTGCGGAACATCTTTATTTCAGGCCTGATTCATTTATCGAACACGCGCAGATCAGCCAAAGGCCAGGACAGTACATGGGAACGTGTTAATGCGTTCTTGGATTGCCAACACATTATCTAACTCTCTACGTTAATGCCAGCTGCCTTGGAACACGAAAAGCCCTTAATAAAGAAGCAACTGTGGTAAAGAAACATGAAATGAAAATAGCAGAAGATGGCTCCCCAAGCTGGGTGAGTTTGAGATGCAGAGGGATAACAAAGCCGTCATAAACACATACCTAAACATTCTGCAAATATAAATGAACCAAGACATGAAGTCATCCGTAGCCGTAGCCCCAGAAACGGAGACAGAGTGTGTCTTTTTGTTTTAAATCACTTTTCTGCCAGATTTCTTGCAGGAAGCATTGCAAAACTGCTCTGAGCCCTGGAACTGCAAGTGCTTCCAGCCACTAGATGTCCCAGAGCCGCACTCAAACCTGCCACCCATCAGCAGAGATGGAGGATGGAAAACAGAAATGAGCTTTGAAGCGCATATGCCCTTCTTTAGGTCTTGCGGTATTACAGCCGTGATGGAATGAGGAAATAAGGAATCTGGACAGATGGATCTGAAGAAGAGCTTCTACATCCCAAAGCTGGTCTTGCTACATTTATTATTACCTTAAACCAGGGTACAGTGACTACGGCCACAACAGGAAAGCAAAGTGAGATGGGAAAGCCAACACTTCAGCATGAACAAACCCCTCAGAATAACAGTGTGGAAGAGCAGAAGACAGACAAGTATTTCTGCTCTTGTCAAGCTGGTGTAGCCATGTGCTCTGCCTGTGGTGGGTCATGGAAAGGTGCAATGTCAAGTTGCTTTTCTCTTCCTGTTCCTCATTTGTGCTTTAGTGGCTTTGCTCAGCAACCTGCAGTGATGGAAGTTTCTATACACACACAGACTGTTTCTCCTTTCAGTTCATTCCTTTGCCGTAGTGTTCAGAGGGTTTTGTGTTTCTGCATGCAACCCAGGAGAAATCTGTGAGCAGCTCACTAAAGCGAAAGAAACAGAAAACAGCTCCAGCATGGCTCATGGTCCTTCCACACACAAGTGTTTTAGAAACAAACACCTTTGCAGTCCTGATAGCCACAGGGCCTCCGTTAGCCCACGTTTAACCTCCTCTCCAACTCCCATTCTCGGCTAGCTCTCCTCCTCTGAGCAATCTTTATGATGATTGTCCGTATCTTTGCTTGTATGAACCCTTCTGCTGTGCTGGAGCTCTGTGTTAGGGCTCCCGTATTTCTCCTCTCCACCTTCTCCCGCACACGGGCTATGCCATCGCACGAGGGGTCTGATACAACCCAAGTAAGTGGCTTTGCTGGCCCTGCCCGGTGCGTCAGTGCTGAGGGACCACGGCAGGTCCGTCCTTTCTGGGCACTGCTGGGCAGCCTCTGCGTGTCCCATGGGACTGCTCTGAACGCACCCCTAGCACATGGCTGGGATTTTGGGATGCTCAGACACCCTGGGGAAAGGACTCGACAGCCTGCTGCTCCGCTTCCTGCTCTCCGGATGCTCCTACACTAAACGCTGATTTTTTTTCTGCTTCTTAGGGAAACCGAGAAGGCTGTGGTCCTGTGACATACCCGAATCTACCTCTTCCCTGGATCTTCTGGACTCACCTGCCAGTCAGTTGTTATTTCTTCTCTGTCAGAGCAGTAATTCAATAACACATACCAGGAACCAGCCGACATGTCCACTCAGGGAACAGAAGCAATTTAACGTGATTTGTGATCAGTCACAGCTAAGCAACAAAGCTAATTTTTTGGCATTCCTTCCTGGGAGTAAGGATTCAAGAAAAAAATCATTTTCTTGATTAGATTACAAGAAAGTAGAGAAGTCTGTAACCTATCGTAGACAGAAAGGAAGGCAAACGAATCCAGGACATAATTTTTCCTGAGGGACCCGCTGCACTGCTGGATGAGGAGGGAGAAAGGGTCGTGTCCTAGCACGTGCTGCTGCCCCTCACCTCCTCCAAACCATTCCTGCCAGAAGGTATAAAAAATGTCAGGAAAGAAGGCTGGATGTGGTAGTGTAAGTTTCCTGAAGCACTCCGATCTCGTTTCCTTCCCAGTGAATACATCAGCTACTAGGCAAAGTAAGATAGAAATGGGCATCTAGAGGGGTTTTGGAGCAGGTAGGTTGCACGAGGGCATCTGCTCCCCATTCTGGTGCAGAATTTGTGCTCAGCAGGTCCTGAGGATGAATGAGAGGACTAATGAGAACATCAGGAAGAAACCAGCTATTAATGCTTCCCTTGGTAGGAAAATCCATTGTGTCCTTCTCCTGTTCCTTCTACCTTACTTACAACTCAGTGACACTGGGTGACTTTTTTTAGCTTAGTCATTTTATCAAGCCTGTGAGATAAATCACTGTCCAGTGAAGGAAATGAGCTCAGCAACATTTATAACAGTGTGGGGTCTCATGAAATCTTTATTTAATGACCTTTGAGTAAGAATAGAGGCAAATCAACACCACTGTCAGGGGCCCGTGTCCTGTCCCGTCTGGGAAACGAACTCGATCAAATGCTGTCATTCGCATCCCTGGCTGTTCCGAGCCTGTCCTGCAGATGGGCCCAGGTCTCAAACGGTCCTCTCCTTTAGTTAGTGGAAGTGCACGGAGAGCTCATTTCTTCAGCCAAAGCTACAGGCAGAGGGCTAAAGCCTTTTCCCCACCGGTAAAGGAGCTGTTGGCAGTGTGGATGACAGGCACAGGGTTTTAGCTGGATGCTGTAGCACCACCCAAAAGCAGGCAGGGAGGGGAGCAGGGCAGGCTGCAGTCTTGCTCTTCTGCAGCTTGTCTGTGGCTGTAGGAGCCACAAAACATACTTCTGTGGTCTTCTCTCCACACATACACAAATAACGGAAGAAATCAGAAGAAACACCAAAGGTGTGATGATACCATTCTCACGTTCATCATTATTTGTCTACTGTCAGTTATGGCTGGCTTGGGTTTTATCCAGAAATATGGGAATAAGATACTCCTTGCCAGAGGGAACTTGGTGTCCAGTTTTGGGTGTGATGCAGCAGACGGGGCTGGTCCAGACTGGCATGGGGACTATCATTCCCTGTTCCGTTGCATGGCTTTTGCTGTGGTGGCAGATTTCTCTGGTTCTGGGCAGAAGGCAGCCCCACTGACCAAGAGGCATCTCTCCTGCAAGAAAGCAAAGACAAAGCACTTGATGCTGGCTCTGCCTGGTGACAGGGAGAGGAGCACTCCTCGGAAGCAGAGAGCTGGCTTTGCCAGAAAGCTGAACTCCTGGGTGGTGGGAAGCGGCTGTCAGGAAGCCTGGCCAAATGTCTCAGGGAGCTTGTGACGTGGCACTGCCTCGCCATCACACGCACACCATCTGCCACCAGCCGTCCCCAAGCGCAGCCTGAACGCGGAGCTGCTCTGCAAAGCAAGGCTGCAAATTAGCTCAATGTGATTGAGGCCGCTAATGAATGCCACCCCACGCAGGAGCACCGAGTGCGGTCTGTGAAATGTTGCAGCATCCTGCAAGCGCCGGGCCCCGAGCGTCTCCCACCGTTGAAGCTGAGGGCTGCTCATCCTGCCCGCACCCAACAGCCAGGGTTCACACCACTGCCATCTCCATGGGGGGAAATGGCTCAATCTTCGTGGCTTTCCCACTGCCAAAGGTTTGAAGAACCCTCCAGAAAGAGAGGAGGCAGCCGGGGCTGTGTCCTGACTCACAGGAACGTGATTAACTCTGTGCTGGGTCAGTGTGGTGGAGAACCTGCACGAGTGAGCCCTCGCGCCTTGTTCCGCTCAAGCAGCTCTGGAGCACAACGCTCCTGCCAGCAAGGGCTCTATCAAACTGCTGATTCCTCTGCCGACCCTGCTCATCTTCGGCAGCCCACACACCCCTGGCTGCCCCGTGAGATGCCGCAGGACTGAGTCTGCCTTCCATTCACAGCGTGGCCAGGAAACACCCGCCGGTGCCTGAGAAAACCTGAAAGTGGGTTTGTTTTCTCTAGGGCCAGTCTCCCACATATGGTCTGTTGCCTTCCTTACTGCCCAGTACAACTCCCCCAGAGCCAGAGGAACTTGCTGTTTTAAGAGGAAACAATTACTGGTGAACACTAAGAGAGTCGCAAATTTTACTCTCCCCCACTCTCTCCCTTTCCTCTCCCAGCTGCCGCTGGAGACAGCCATCTGCTCTGCCTGCCCCGGGGCTCAGCCCTTGGGATAATAATATCTCCAAGCAGCCCCAAGCATGGGGAAGCCGTGAGCCAGCAGAGTCTGTGGGCACCAGGATGAGGAAGCCTTGTGGGAACCAAGTGAGAAAGTAGCAGGCCAAGCCTATTCGTCCTCTTGGAGCGCTCCCATCGCTTGGGGAGCTGAGGCCGGCGGTGGAGAGAAGCTGCTCTGGGTTATTGCTGCTGCACATGGAGCGAACCTGCACCAGGCACTTTTCTTGATTCCCAGGCTGCTTGGCACCTACCCCCTGCTCAAATTCGGAGACTTTGCAAGGACAGAATGCCAGAACTGCTTACTAGCGAGTTCCTTCCCAGAAAGGAAACACAACTTTATAATGCAGCTCTTACTCTCTAGGGTTTCACAGGAATCAGCTGCAGCCCGACAGCACGGTGACAGCTTCAGCAAAGCCCGGAGCCGTGCTGCAGACAGCAGAGCTGGACAGCAGGAGCTGGCAGCTCTAAGATTGCCCCTTGCCTGACCCTCAGCAAACTGGGACTCCAGTGCAGCTGCATGAGGCTGATAACACATTGCAGTGCTTCGTGCGCGCACCACAGAGCAGAAGGCATTAAGCCCCAGGACTCTTCTTAGCAAGAGGCAGGAATGACAAGTTCAGCCTGGCTGGCAAAATCCATTCCTTCCTGCCCGAGGGCAGGGTGAGCTAAACATGCTCTGCAGCGGACAGGTAGCCCAGGCAAAGCTGGCTTCTTGCAGCACAGGTTGAGTTCCACCGTCCAGCGCTTTCCCCCTCCACCGTCGGGAAACAGCACTGTGCTCCACTTTCTCTCCAAGAACTTTCTTCTTTCTCCCTGCAGTGCTGCAAGCCTTTAGCTAACAACACATCCCTGCTCTGAGAACTCTGAAGAAGAGAGCAAATTGTTGCCAACTCTCTGTAAGGTTCCTTTCCAGGGAGTCCAATAAAGCACAAGAATAGATCTGATCTGCTAGAAAGTAGGAGTTTTTCCTCCCTGGAGCTTGTTCTCATGGCTGTGGAGCAGGCTGCAGCACGGTGATCCACCCGCGCCCAGGAGCCTGCTGGAGAGAAGCCCAGAGGCAGGTGGAGGATCCCCAGCTCTGCCGAGCGGGGTCTGCTCCCGCAGAGCTCCCGGAGTGCAGGCAAAGGGCTCGAAGATACTGCTCTGCTGATGATCTCCTGGCGGGGTTTAGAGCAGGGCAGACAGACGTTCACTCTGTTTCTCTCACCCTCCCGCCAGGTATGTGCTGTAAGTGTTGGAGGTCGTGTCTGTAAACAGTTGGCCTAAACAGAAGGGAAAGTTTATCACAAACAAGAAAAGGTGACATGGTGTGAGGTGACTTTTAAAGAGGGACCTGGGAGGCTGGGAGCTTTCTCAGCTAACAATCCAGGCGGAACGGGGTCCTACCAAGTTGGGGACAGGGATAGTGCTGCAGCTCCTGTCCTGGGTCCAGCTTAGGTGGTCCTGCAGCCCACCTGGGCTCCCTGGGGAAGGCATCTACATAAACCCTTGTTTACAAAATGCTCACTTAGGGCTGGAGCTGGGCACACTGGGATGACTGCCTTTGCCAGGGAAATAGGCTCACTCGGGGTGACAGGCTGCCCGCAGCACTGCACAGGCGGGTAGGACAGGAAACTGAGAACAAATATCCTGTTCAAATACCAGAAGACAGCGTGTAATTACCTGAGCTGGGAGCCAGCCAGGACTCCAGGAGTAATACTGCTGCAAAAGCAAAAGAGCTGAAAAGCAAGAGGGAGGGATGAAGAGGTGGTTACCAAACAACCAAGCACAGAATTTCACTCTCTTCTAGGAAGGCAACAGCACAGCTTCTCTACCCTCACCGGGGCTTTGATCCAGCAAAGTGGCTTTGGTCCATCTCTGGACGGACTGAGAGACATGGTCCCCAGCACGCCTTCCACACCCTGAGTTCTCCAGCCACTCCACTGCCCTGCAGAGCTGGGCAGGGATGCTACAGCCCAGGTACTCCTCGTACCACCCCTCACTGCTGTGACCCAGCCATAGCCCCTCATGCTAGAGTCCACAGAAGCCCCACCGGCTTCTTTGCACGGGGCCATCTTATACCCCATGCCAGTCCCAAGGAAGTTTTTGCAGAACATCTGAATGCTGCTGGAACGGCACATGAGGACTTGAGCCCAAACCAGGCCCGGAACCCGGTGAGGAAGATGTAGATGGGTTGGAGCAGTGCACCACAAAATACTTCAGGGACAGAGCAGGGAGTCATAGCCTTCAGCTGGCGGTAAGAACTCACCGTCACGGGAACAGCGTCAGGAAAACCGTGCCAAGTGCCGTGGTGTTTGCAGAGACCGACCCACAGTGGTTTCAGCCCCACACCTCTGACCTTCCACAGAGCTGGATGAAACCTGCTGGATTCAGACTGCTCCAGACACTTCAGGGATCTCAAGCACCACCTCAGGCTGAGGTCTGTAACTCCATCGCTGGCAGCTGCTGGCTCGGTGCTGGGCTGAAGTGCGCATCAGGACTGTGACACTGCAGGTCTCCAAACCAGGCTGAAAATCCGTGTGCTTCCTGAGGGAGCCTGTGCTGGAGGCTGTGCCGAAGAACTTTCCCAAATTGAGCCAAGCCCTCCTGGCTCAATTTTGAGCCATCTGGAAGGAATCCAGATGTGCACAGGGTGATGATGATGGTGTGCCATTTTCTTGGGACTCTCTTGGGTTCCTTGGCTGGCTCTTGCCAGGCTTCGGTCCCCCAGTCTCTACTGACAGCAGGTGATCTTTGAAAGAGCAGCAGTTACACAGCTGGGGAGTCAGACCTAGAAGCATTGCCAGGTATTAGCCTCGTGGGGTTGACCTGCTGTGACTGCCTGTGAAGTGCAATCAGCCTGGCAGACCAGGCTTCTTCACCCTCACCCCTCAGAGCCTTGTCCCACCACACGTAGATGCTTTTCCAAAGAGCTCGTTCTGTTTGATGCTGCTGGACCTGATCTACAACCCCTTTGGCTCACTGGAGCTGCTGGCTGTGGCTGAGATATGGGAGCAGGGCCATGGCTGGCAGCACCTGGGGCAGGCAGGCAACCGGCTGGCTTTAGAGGACGTGCGTTAGCACCCAGGGCTTACTACCAGCCCTGAACTTCTGTGTCTCCCTTGGGATCTTGCAGCTGGTGTTGAATCGATGCAGAGGCCAGCCTGAGCTGCGTTTTGGTGTCCGCTGGAGCGCTGGACTATGCAGTTCCCTCTGCGGAGAGTGAGCAGCCACCATCTCCTCCTTCCCATCCATATCACGGTGTATCCCATCACGCTTTTCAAGAACAATTTTTCTCCTTAACCACCAGCCCCAAGTTTCAAAGTTAATTGGGGCTGGTGAGGTATAAATAGACTCTGGACCAGATGGAAACTCTGTCGTGATTTATAGCTCGCTGAGCCATCACATGTTCCACTTGTACTCTGAGCAAGGGCACTATTAATTATGACACTGCCCAGGCAGATCGCATGGGAGGTTACGACAATGATATTCAAGCTGAGGACTTAAATATAGCCGGGCTGTGACGTTCCGCTGACTGTGCAGAGAGGACCTGCCTGTTGCAGCAGCGCAGTTTTCAGGGCGTTTCTCCGGTGAGCCCCAGGGAAGCAGGTGTTTTGGAGAGCTTTGGATGGACAAAACCAGCGTAGCTGGTCCTTCGCAGTGACCGTTCCTTCGCAGGATCCTGCTTTTGCCCAGGCAAAATGCAATAATGCTGAGGGATATTTTCTCCATGCCGAGGCTGTGTTTTCTCACTGTTCCCCAGCAGCTCCTTTGAGAAGAGCCCACGTCTGAGACACCCTCTCACTGGTGCAGACAAAACAGGGAATTAGGACTGAGCTTCACCCACAAGGCTTCTCTTGCAGTAATTTCCCAACCCGTGCCTTTGCCTGAGTCCCCAGCAATGGGCTTCTGGGTCCTGAAACAGTCCTCAGAGGAAGGAGGACTGTATGAGACCCCCAGGGAAGGGAGGACTGGGATAAAGTGGCAGGAGATGAGGGAGGCCGAGCGCTGGCTGCAGCCGGCCTCTCCTACCAGCCACCTTCAGTGCACAAGGCAAACAGCCCTGAGAAGGGAGCACTGCGCTCTCCTGGCCTGAGGAAGCCCATTAAAGACAAGGTGGTGTGAGCATCCCGCCCCACAAGCCCTGTACCCTTCGTTGCACAGCTCCAGCTGGATGTGGACCACCATCCTGCCAGTCCAGAGCGCAGGCGTCCCCCCAGGGGCTGCAGCCCAGGCTGATGAGAGCGTGGGAGAAGGATGGCTCTTTACTGGTGTTTCCAGTGAGGATACAAGGATCAAAGGACTTGGCAGAGGTCATCTGGGAAAGCCTGGCACTGCACCATGTCTCCTGAGCTTCAGGCCTCTTTTCATCACTGACTGTTTCTCCTTGTAGCCCACACTTAAAACATCTATTCAGTTATCCATTGTGAATTGGGATTTTGCTAATTACTGGAAGAAAATGAAGCCCAGGGCAAGGGGAGTGATATTCCTACCCTTCCCCAAGCCCCTTCTGCCTGAGGAACAGATTCCCCCTCATTGATGAAGCAGCCAATTCAAGAACAGTTTGCTGGTGTCCTGGTTTTTCTGGGACCTGCTGCTCAGCAGTAAAATGAGAACACGAGCCGCAGCCTCCTCTTGCTTTCAGAAAGCACCGACCTCTTGCATTCCCCGCACTGCGTAGCTTTCAAAATACATACAAGTGTCCCACAGTACTGTCAGATAGGAAGAAATCTTACAAAAGCTTCCTTGGGAACCCTGCATCACAAACTGAATAAGATGTGCAATTACAGGGCCATGATTTAAGAACTTAAACCCCAGCTAAGCTCGATAGAAGGTATCAGACTTACAAACATTATGTAGGGAGAATTTAATCTTGTGGGAACTGCAGTTACTTGAGGGGAGAGATTGGGTTTTGGATTAAGAGCCAAATTGCTGCACAAGTTTTTATTAAATCTTTATATTTTCAGCCATACCTTATTATGGCTGTTTCGGGACAGGAGCTTGGCATTATGATGGGCATAAAACCCCCAAAATAGTGCAGGTTCTCCGAAACAAGCAGAACACGAACAGAATGGATTTGGACCTTTTCTGGGCTGCTGACTACTTAAAGCTCACACGCAAGCATTTCATCAAGGCATGTGATTTTCCAGAAGGCACCAAAAGGAGGCAAAAAAATATCTGATTTCCCTAGTATTCCTGTAAACTCAAAGCAGACTGCAGCACATACACACCCCCCTCGCTGGGAACCCTCTCTTTCCGCCTGCACTCACGCTGGGAAGTGCACGTCTGAGCATCCCTATTTTGAACTGCTCTCAGTATTAACGCACTGCAGAAACATTCACTGGGGGAAGGAACCTCCTCGTTATCTTAGAGCTCAAGGGACCAAAGCCCAGCTCCTCCTGGGATGATGGGTGGGCATTAATACGATTTGCAGGGCTCTGCCTGTGCCCAGATGGCCACAACCCCTGACTGGACATGTGGGGTGGTTTTGTGGCAGCCGGGGAGGGGGTGAGCAGGGGGCTCAGGGGCTGCCAGGGGCTCATGCCCGTGCCTGAGTCCGCAGATATCCATCTTCCACCTGATAAATTAATCCAAATACACCGACATCGGGTCTTGGTGTGCCACAGACATACGTGTGCAACCCAAACGTTTGATTTAGAGTTAGCATCATTGCTGTAGTGACAGGGCAGGAGCTGGGACAACAGTTTTTCCCCCTTGATGTCTCAGATTTAGGGGACTTTATGCAGCTGGTAGCTGGCTCCAGGACCAGGAGCTGAGCTCAAAGCCGAAAGGAGCTGGTTGTCCCCAGCAACAGTGCGGCATCCTTCTCCTGCTGTGTGACAGGTAGTGTCATGTTATTAGGACAACACTGACTGCATAAATACTTGGGGAAAAAAACCTGAGTGTCCCTGGCTTGGTGCAGGCAGCACTGGCCCCTGTGTCCCTGTGCAGCAGCTCCCTGCAGCTTGTCCTTAGTGCCTGGGTGTGAGTGCTGGATGATGTTTAACATACTGTTCATGTCTCTGCAAAATGCAAAGTGCTTTGAGATCCTCTGTGGGAAATAACTCACTCCTGTCACCAGACCTGAGCAGGGGAGCATCATTTTATCCACCAGAAATGAAGGTCTGTGCCAGGTGAATATGGATATAGATCGCACATCACTAAATGAAGAGAGGGAGAAGGAAGGAGCAGTCTGGGACAGGGAGGAAAATACTAAGCCCACACTGAGGTGTTTGAGGGTCAGACCCATGGCACCAGAAACACTTCAGCCTCAGCTGTGAAGAAAGGCACTAGTCGCCGTTTGGGATCCCTGTTAGTCTAGTTGGGCGAGGAGCAAAGCTGCTCCGGAGCTCGTGCGGTGTCTGGTGCTTGGTGTGGTGGTGGGAGCAGAGCTGTGCCTGTGCCTGAGCTGGACCACCTCCCTGTGGACACGGCTCTCATGCAGTTTGCTGCGACCCCGCCGCGGCCAGGCGCTGTCACGGCTGACATGGCGGCAGGAGAAACGGTCTGTTCCCTGTCAGCTCTCGCTGCTGTGCTGCTGGCTCACCCGCTGCTCTTTAACAGGTCATTCTCCGCAGCTCCAGTTGCTGCTTTGCCCTTTCCAACCCAGTGCAATTGCAT
>NW_010421565.1:16959-18348 GCF_000710305.1 Buceros rhinoceros silvestris | reverse complement strand
ATTCGCACTAGTTCATGAATTGGGTCAGTCTGGGCATTTCCAGCCTGTGTCTGGTCACAGAGACCTTTTCCCCTTTGCATTTGCCATCAGGAGAGGCCAAGGGAAAGCTGGGGCAACAGCACGCACTGTTCCAACCTGGGTACCAGGGCTCTGCACCCGTGGAGAGCATCACAGGCACCGTGCACTTACTGTCATTCGAGGAGTAGCATGATAACATATCGTTGTGACAGTGCCCTCCTTGTCCTGCTTGTCCCGATGCGTGTGGTCATGTGCCACTACAGATCGACCCAGGCAAAGTCCCCTTTCCGTCAGATTCACAAATTGCTACTCCTGGGCCAGTCGGGCTCACCTGCAGCATCCTCCCAGGGCCAGCACTGTCCTCCTGCCCAGTGCCCACTGCTTGCCTGGGCACCAGAAGGGCAGCGGGCAGGGAAATATTCAGCTAGTTCAGGGCTGGATTCTTGTTAGAGAGAAGCCTGATTCTCTTGGCAGGACAAGCACTTCTAATTTATGGTGACAAAGTGAAGCAATTTGATGTGTTCTGGTGGTTGCACTCTTCTGTCAGCCTTAACTTAACCCCAGTTGTGTGAAACGCTGGCTTGGCACAGAGGGAGCCATCGGACGAGGCTCCCCATGGGGAAATGGCCTCGCCGAGGCTGCAGCCAGGACGCAGCAGGCTCGCTCTCTCCCACATACCTGCAGCTGTTTCCCAGGCACTGCAATACAACTTCCGCAGGGATGCAGCACATGACCACCCTGCGCACCTCGCTGGCATCCCCTGCTCTCTGTGCCCTCCTGGGAGGGAAAGCCAGCCATGCACGCTGCTGTGTCCTCCAGCCCACACAACTCCAGCCACAGCACGCGGCTTGCACAAGCCCCAGGTCTGCAGCAGGCAATGAAAAGTGAGGGCCCTTGCCTCCAGCACCTTTGTCCAGGCAGCACCATCTCCACCATGGGGCTGTTTCTCCCTCCCTGAGCCACCAGCTCCTTCCCCAGTGACCCTGGCTCACTCCCACTGCGGTTGCTGCCGTTCTGGGTGATTAATTCAATGTGAGTAATTTTGGAGCAGATGATCTCATTCACGTGGTCTCTGCTATTTCTCTGGCGGAGAGGAGAGGAGAGGAGAGGAGAGGAGAGGAGAGGAGAGGAGAGGAGAACATGATGTCCATGAGAGCCATCCCTCCATGCATGCTCGGGAAGCCTGGCACCAGCCTGCAGAGCACTTAGTGCTGCAGGCAGAGCAGAAGGAAATTTGCTGGCAAATTGGCTTCTCTCAATAGAGGGCAATTTAATCATTTAGGCTGCTAAGGGCTCAGTTATGGCTTTGCCACAAGGCCAGTGTTTGGGGCAGCAAGCGGCTGGCGTGGCCGGGGGGGAGCCCGGGTTTGT
>NW_010421565.1:1621-16903 GCF_000710305.1 Buceros rhinoceros silvestris | reverse complement strand
GGGCCCAGTTATGGCTTGGCCACAGGGCCAGTGTTGGGGGCAGCAAGCGGCTGCCGTGGCCGAGGAGCAGCCTGGCTTGCTGGGCTGTTGGGGGAATGGGGAAGGCCCCCAGCTGGGACATGGCACTGGAAGGCTGGACCAGCGGGGACTGCCAAGCTCTGCTCCTGTCAGGGGTCGGGGAGGCTTTGTGACGGGGTTGAGTGACCTGCTGTTGTCCTCCCTTGCCACAGGGAAACTCCAGTGGATTTAGCACCCTCCAAGTGCCTGCTAAGAGAGTCGGAGATGTTAAGGAAACCTATGGTCCCGTGTTTGGAGGGGCAGGACCTGCATGGAGGCGGCTGCCCCGTTGTGGGTCCCCGGGTGACGGGACAGCTGTCAGCCAGGAAAGGGAGGGCGGCAGCACTGCCCTGTCCCAGGCTGCACCACGAGGAAACTGGAGCAAACCCTACGAAATGGGATGAGATTAACAAAGCAACTGAATTATTCTAAGCTAATAAAGTGCCCAGTCCAGATGGCTCCCACTATGAATACTATTAAAGAGAAAAACTCGGGGAAAATTAGGAGATTTGAGGCTAACGCTTTTAATTCATGCGCAGAAGAGGCTCTGTGGGATGGGGAAGAGCCCCCTCCTCCCTGGCTGCCTCTAGGGCAGAGACTTAGTGCTTTCCTGCAGCCCTGGAGAGGAGCATGTGCTCCTTCTCACCCAGTTTCTGCTGTCTTTCCCTCAGAAACACTCGCTGGCCACTCTTGTTGCCTCCTGGCAGCACCAGGTTTGGAGCCATGGAGGAACTTTCCTGCCCGTGCAAACCCCAGCTGTTTGCGATCCATTTGCAGAATTATTTCCCCTTCCTGAGAGTGGCCTGAGCCCCCACATACCTCCGTGCTGGTCCCCTCCCACTGTCTGATGGGAGCCCGCACTGAGACTCTCTACTGGGGAGCAGGCCATGTGAGTTTCCTCCTGAATTTTGGTGCCTGGAACAAGCTGTAAGAGCAGTGAGACCTGCACAGTTTGCCTCGCAAAGGGCTGAGCTGCAGCCCCCGGCGCAGAGGGGCTCAGCAGCGGGCTGTGTTTAAGGGCTAGCTGCACACCGCAGCGTGCCAGGTCCTCTTTATCCCTCCCTCACCCAGGGATGCCAGAGGCAATAAGTGAGATGTTGCTGCAGAACTGGGGCAGACACAGTTCCCTCACCCTGAGCTGCGCCGGAGGGAGTGGGGAGTGCCTGGGACGTCGGTGCCATGTCGAGGAGAGTGACAGCTTGTGACATGGGCTTGACACCAGCCAGAGCAGTTCAGGGCAGGGTCGCAGAGCAGGCAGGACCCAGCGGGCACTTAGAGGCACAGAATTTCCTACCCACCATGGAGTTTGGCTGAGGATGGAGATTTGAAGCACATCCTTATTCCAACAGGGAGAGGGAGAAACTATGGCAGGGAGAAAGAGCTGGTTTTGCTCTGTCCTCAGTGACTGGGGCGATAGATGGCTGGTGTGCTTAGTTTTTGAATTACTCTGATGAGATGTATAAGCTTGTCATTTGTTTTAATTAATGTGAAGGAAGCTGTCAGAGTGCCAGAAAGTGGCGAGAGAGGAGGATCAGGCAGGGGAGATGGGGACATTTGGAATTCAAGCATCTTATTAATATCCCCGCTGTTGTATGAAAGGTCATTAATGAACCAAAAGGAAAATGAACGGGGAGGGAACTGAGAGAAGCGAATCCCTCTCCCTGCCTCCTGTCACCTGCATCGCCTCATGACATCTTCAAAGCACCGCTGAAGCCCTGCCACCCCTTGTCCCGTGCGTTTCTCTGCTGTCTTTCAACTGCTGGATGGGAGCCACCCTCGCCTCGGTGCTGGGCAGGGTGGGAGGGTTTCAGGACAGATGAGAGCTGGTGCCTCACTTGGCACTGCACCCATCTGCTGACATCCGGAGCAGCGTGTCCTGCCTTCGGCGCAGGGACTCACTGGACACAGCCCAGCACCTGCGGTGCCATGGTGAGCGGCGGAGCCTGGCCTCTGCTGCAAATCTTCTATCTTCTGCCAAAGGCATCGAACCCCCAGCCCTGGAGCGGTGTTTGACAGGGAGAGGTGCTGCAACAGGCACTGAAACCTGTAAAAACTTGTTATGTTTATCTCATTTCTTCTGCTCTTTTGGAGGTTAATGTGACCAGTGTGTGCCTGGCCCTGCGCTGGAGCTGTGCTTGCCCAGGAATTGATTTGCCATGCTTGACATGGAAGAAAACAAAGATTAAATTTAAGCTATTTGTTCAGTTACGCAATTGGACATCGTAGATTAGGGAAGGTGACCTCCTGTAGTGCAGGGGGGATTTACTGACATGTTTGAGCAAATATTACGCTTTCTGGGATGCAGCACAGCACAGGATGGAGGAGAAAAGGTGACCAGCCTGTCTGCACTGCCTCCCTGCACGGGTACCTGAACCCTGGTGATCTCTGATGTCCTCCAGAGCCTCAGACTGGAGGACCCAGGACCTCCAAAGTGAGGTCCAGCCTTGTTTCCTCCAGCAAGGAGGAAAGGGAGAAAAGGAAAGGAACATGAATGGGAGGGGAAGGGGGGAATGAGCCTTTGCAGGATCTCCACCACCTGCTCAGCACGACCAGCCCCAGGAGATGGAGGGTTTTGTTCTGGTCACCATCTCCTCCACTCCTGGCTTCTGAGAGCTTCGTGGTGTTGGTGGAGCCAAGGCTTTGGGGTCTTGTTTGCTGCAGGGAGGCTCCCCAGGGACAGGGCTAGTCCCGAGGGCTGTGGCAGTGGGCAGAGGACAGGCAGAGGAGAGGAGACACTAGAGACCGTGGGAAGGTTCACTCACTCAGGAGGCCGCTAATGGACCAGCAGTTTAAAATTGAAGTCTATGTGCTTAAAAAAGAAAAGAAGGGAAAGAAGCCGGGCCAGGACTGGCGTCTGCATTGCAACCTGTCACTGTCTCTGTTTGTGAAAAGGCTTTTGACTGACAGCAGTTTGTCAGAGCTCTGCAGAGCGAGGTGTCAGAATGACAGCTTGCCATCGGCAACAGCAGCATCCGCTGCCTCTGGGTAATTCGGAGCTCTGCTCCTCCTCCACACCCAACCTGCAGAGCAGACAAGCAGGCTGCCCCAGCACCGACCTGCTCGCTGCCCGTGGAACTCCTGGGTGGAAGAGGAAAGGAGAGATGCCTTCATGCCTACTGGATGCCACTGGCTCCGGAGCTGTTGTAGCCCCGTGGTGAAGACATCCTGACATGGACAGGCAATGCGCCCAGAGTCACCTCCCTCTCCTGCAGCCCTCACCTCCCACGGGGCCTTGACAGCAGCTCGGCTGGGTCTGCAGCTGGGGAGGGCAGCGGTGGAGGAAGCTGGGCTGCTCCCAGGAGCAGTGGTGCAGCACAGCAGACTCTGGCCCAGCACCTCCCCGGTGCAATGCAAAGCCCTTGCGCTCCTCCAATCCAGGGGAGCTTTAGTGCCACCTCCGACAAGACCTGGACGAAGCCAGAGCTCCGCCTGAAGCAAAGCAAATCAGCAGGAGGCTAAACCAGATATTGCATAATTTGACCCTGAAATAATACAGTAGCTCTGGCAGTGGCAAGGCCAGGGCAGAGCTGAGGACAGAGGAGGAGGCTGGGGCGAAGGCAGCACGAATGGCTCTTGTTTGGTCTCTTGATGTGAGATTGTGCAAATAGAAATGATACTCCAGGAGAGCATCTGTTCCTCAGGCAGGGGCTGTACCACTGCAGGCACCCTCCAGAGACGTCACTCGCCATTTCTGCAAACAAATAAATCAACAAAAGCAGTGGCTGCAGCAAGAGATTTGGCCATCCAGGCTTGGAACCACCTGAGCCATCCGGGATAATCACCCTGTGGCCATGGCCAGATGGGTTTTCTGAGTCCCGAGACACCTGCTTGCCGCTGAAGTGGTTTAGTCCATCTGTTTAATACTGTGCTAGCTGGGAAATTGTTTCTCTGCTTTGGTTTTAAATGATGAATTTTCGTCTGAAAGATTATCCTTTGTTTATCTCTCTTTGTTCCAGGGACGCCCTTTGCTGCCTCTCCTCTCACCTCTGCCTGGGCACTGCAGGAGCGAGGGCAGAGGGAGCAGGAGATGTGATCATTCCAAGTCCTGAATATCTGATTGTTGATCTTTCCTCTGAGCCATCCAGTCCCCAGGTGAAACACTGCGTCTGTGTCCAGCTCACAGCTTCTCAAAACACGTAGCAGGGTCTGGCACTCCTGAGATTAGAAAGGAGCAGGAGAAATAAGTAATAGCTGGAATGAGAAAGGTGGGCAGGAGAAGGACCAACCTCCGCATCTCACCCAGTCCCTCCCTTCACCTGCTTCTAATCTCCTCTGCTTCCACGGAGAGAGTTTGGGGCTGCTCTCTGTGCTTGCACAGGAAGCTCTGTGTGTGCTCGGGGACGGGGCTGTGGAGGCATCGCCCTCCTGTTGACAGTCAGAGGGACATCCTGGGATGGAGGGACACACAGATGCTGCACCCCGGCTTGGCCCAGGCAGACTCTGGTGGGACTGAGCCAGGGTTTGGCATGCTTGGCTGCTGGTGGGGCTGGGCACGGGCTGAGAAGAGCTGGGCTTGAAACCGAGTGCGAGACCCTGCGTGGGTGCTCCCTGCTTCACTCAAGCACCCCAAGCCCCAGCACTATGGGCACCCAAATACTCCCGGGGTGAGGCCACCTCTGTGGCACTGCTCAAATGATTTCCTCTGTTTTCCCTGTGTCCAATGGAACTGTTTCTAGAGGAGGAATTTTCCAGCTTGATTTGCAGTTTAGGTAATTTCTCTTAGTCAAATCCTTGGGCCGTATCTCTCTCAGGAGGGACAAATATTTTCTTTCTCAAATTTGGCATGGCTGCTGCTCTGTCAACACGGGTCTGAAACTGTTAAGGGTCCTCAGCCAGCTGGGTCTCCGACCCTACATCAACAGGAGCAGCAGCCCCAAGCCCCGAAACCACCTGTGGGAAGCTCCCATTTCATCTGGGTGTTTCTGAGAACCAGAGTCCAAATTCCTCTCATTCCCTGACGACATGGACTTGGGAACCAGGTCTTCAGGCAAATGAATTTGTGGAGGAAATGGAGCCATTACAAGAACAAGTTGAATTTCACTGAGAAAGATTTGCAGCACGAGCCCAGCTCAGCACAACAGCCAGAATAAAGCAATGAAGTGACAGGATGGATTCATCTGTAATTTGGTTAGAGCTGGGGTGAGAAATCTGCAGAAGGTCACAGTGACACTAAACAAGTGCCTTGTATTAAACCCAGCTCAAATTTTCATGTCTCAGTAAAAGAGCTGGAGCATCTATAACTAGTAGCAGGTTATTTTTGGCATCCCAACCTATTTTGTAGCTCCCAGGAGGACAAAACCGCTTCTCTTTGACTTTGCAAAGCCTGGATTTCTTTTTGTGTCTGCAGGATGCTGGGATCTGCATTTAAATCCTTCTGCCACTGTCTGTCTTAACAAAAACTCACAGGTCCAGACAATTACTGTTCTTGCTTGCTTTGCACAGAGCAAAGAGCCCGTAACCTACCTGAGGGCTGTGCTGTTCCAGCTGCGGTGCAAAATAACAGTGCAAAAGGGTGTCACGGCCCTAAAAAGCCTAAAGTCTTAGCAGAAGTGGTGGTCCGAGGGGTGCCTCTGTTATTCCCTTCCTACAGGCCACTGCGCCACAGACATTTGATAGAGGTCCCTTGGAAAGTCAGCACCAGACGCTGGTACCAGAGCCAGGCCATCAGTGGTTTCCACGGATCCGTCATCACCGGTTTCCATGACTCTCTCCGTTCCTTAGCGTGTCCCTTCCCGAGCCCCGGATGCACCCACACCATGTTCCCACACTTCCGAAGGCTGTTTGTGAGATGGGTGCCAGATCTCCAGTTCTGCAATGCTCTGCGTGACATCTGGTCTGCCTTCCCTTCCGCTTCTCCCAAGTGGAGATAGCCAGAAAAATATTTAAGCCAGCATACATACACAGACCCATCAAAACCCAAGTACTTCACAAAATTGACTGCGTTTCATCGGAATTTTGTTTTGAAATGAAACAAACAAACAAAAAGATCTGGCAGCATCAAAACGTCTTGTTTCAGCCTTTTCAGGAGACGGAAAACCTTCCCATTCTATTCTGAAAAGGCTTTTCACTGCCGAGGTAGTTTCAGAAAATAGCTAAATCAAGCAGAAAACTAATTAAAAAATCAAAGTCTTTTGGAGATGGATCCAGTTTCCAAATTTTGCTCTGGTTGGCAGCCAAGGCGGGGCATCCCACCCCGGGCATCCCACCCAGTACAGTGCTGGTACAGCCCTGCTCGATGCTGGCTCACTGTGTGTGCATGGTGGGGACAGCAGATGAGTCCCTGGGGAGGTGACCCAGGGCTAGCTAAAACCTAGAAAAAACAGGCAAAATCAGGGGAACCCTGCTGTCCGTGAGGAGATATTCCTCCTCTCACCACGGACCAACTTCCAGAATAAAGTTGTGCACTGAAGAGGGACAAAGAGGACTCGTGATGTGACAAGGCGGATGTCTTAGAGGTGTGCAGACAGTCCCTGCCTCTGTCTCCTGCACAAGGAAGAACTGGGCAGGTTCTTCCATTGCATCAACGCACGGAACACCCACAGCGTGTACCCGGGGACGGCAGTGCTGCTGCACTGCCTGTGCCAGAGCCCCATCCCAGCAAGGTGAGGAGTACAGAGGTGAGTGCTGCAGCACCCCGCAGCTCCCCCAGCACCGAGGCGATGGGAGCAAACCCCACAGGGCTGGGGTGCAGCTCACACGGTGTGCAGGTTTCTGCTGCAGAGCTCATTACAGGAGAGTTTTCAGGGAATTCAGGGCTCTGCGCTTCTTCAGTTACCCAAACTTCTCGTATCTCCGTATGTCAGTATTTCACATTTCCCTCAAACACTTGGATGTGTAAGGCCACTCTAACTCTCGCTGTCCTTGTCAGGGAGCAGAGCCCCTGCACAGGGAAGCTGGGCAGATGCCTGCAGAACCAGCAGCTGGAGACCGAGGGCAGTGTGTATGGGGGGAGCGCTTCCTCCAGAGGCTGTCCTGGGCTCCAGCATTGAGAGCATTTTGCCTTGAAAAGCAAAAATAAGCAACTGCTCCAATAACTGATGTGTCCCAGGGCAGCAATGCATCTGCCGGAGAAGGAGATCTTCTGTGCTCATGCTAAAGTTGGAGCAGTCGGAGGTGCAGGGGTGTTGCACCGGAGCCAAGCGCAGGCAGTGCACCAGCCCTGGGAAACAAGAGATTTCCTGGGGTTGAGTGGCATGGGGTACCTCTCTGCCAGAGCTGACACATACAGCCGTGACACATACAGGTTTAATTAGTCATTTTGTTCTGAAAAAACCGAAGCGGGTTCAAACCACTGGATCCCCACACGAGCTGGTACGAATGCTGAGGAGCATGTCACCAGGTCACTAAGACCTTGGGCTGATGCTGCTGGATAAATCAAATTCCTGCCTCCTTTAGTGATTTGAATTTTAGACTGGTGGGAGGGAGAGAAACAAACACGGTGTTTAGAAAACTAAAAAACGCTAAACCTGCACCTCCAGAATGGGGATTGTACTGTCCTCCCAGTCCTCAAAAGATCTAAAGAAGAGTTAGTACAACCCGAGCTGATGCATAATCAGTGATGAATACCTCCTTCCCGTGTTTCTACATCCCCCACAATTTTATTGAAATAAACTCAAACCAGTTCTTGGACTTTGTAAGACAAGGTAGTTATCTCTGCAGCCAGCCAGCAGCAGATTTATTGACCTTGAAGATGCATTCAAACCATATTTTCTTTCACATGACACGTGTTCTATTTTATTAAAGCAGTTTTTCAGCTCTCCTGAATCGCTGCTGCAACTCCATTTTGTCAAAAGCAAACTGAAGATGTTTCCCACTGGAGTCAAGGAAAAGGAACACGGTACCTTTGTGGCATGGGGAGCATCGAGCCTTTAATGGTAAGAGCTGATGTAGCAACAGGGCAGGTTTTCAGGCAATAAGGGTAAACGCTTTAATAGTTGAACTTAAAAGTGAGGGACTCTTTTTGGCAGCAAAAGTAAAAGATTACGGTGAACTGTTTTTACAGTACTTTCACTGAGTATTTGAATGAGTGGGCCTAATATTTTCAAGATTGGAAGCAATCCGGATGAACCTGAAGAATTCTCCTTGGCAGAAAGTGTGAAACCCAGCCTGGATTGCATTAGGAATGTTGACAACGATGCCCTCAAAAAGATTGACAAAGGTGAACGATTTGATGAGTTTGCAAATGTAAAAAAAAAAAGTTGAAATTAAATGTGAAGAGGGGAATATAAATAAGACTGGTGAGATAAGAAATGGAGTGATATATTCAAGTCCTTGGTGTGAAATATAGTCTCTGTAAAAACATGAAAACATTATCTGGGTTTTTACTGGTACTACCAGAACCAATGTATCTTTATAGACAGGCGATAAGAAATGCAGCAGCTCTGAGACTACTAAAGCAATCAATGCAAAAATATATTTCCAAGATGTGCTTGTAGTGAATTTTATCCTAAGTTTCCTTAATTCTACACCTTCAGAAGTTATACACTCTTCCCAGAACAAAATCCCTTACATTTCCCCCTCTAGTCTTCCACACTTAGAGAATGACGAGAGGAGTTCCACCCCCTGAGCGAGCAGTCTGTTGACGGCACGGATAGATAAGGCATTTTGGAAGGTAGAGCTCATTGTTTTTGGTTTTAGGATGGGTTATGTCAGAAGACAGAAGAGAGCTGTGAAGCTAAATGTGAGCCTGCTGGTGAAGACAACAGCAGCTTATTGAGATCTCTGTTAATTTTCAAGCTGATGCAACGTTTTAGGGTATTATGGTAAAACTTGTGTTATCACTTGGTTGATCATAACTGGTCTTGCCTTCGGTTTGTAGTTACACAGTTTGAGTCACAGCTTCAAATGATTTGTCTTGTATAGTCTTCTATAAACAATCTGTTGGGGGCTTCTTATGTAACGTTATTCCTCTCAAGTTCAGCAAAAAATGCTGCATTGTGGAAAATGTGCACAATGTGTAACAAATTTAGCCCCTTTGGTAACCCCAGACAGGCGAATCTTCCTTTCATTTGGGAACACGGTTATTGCAGCCTGGAGGAAGGAGGGAGGGAAAAGACAAGGCAAAACCAGAAAAAGGGTAAAAGCAGCTTTTGCAGCAGCATAAAAATACAAACGCGTTTCACCAAGCTGTTGCTGGCTTTTGAGATGAAGAAAAAGCATTTTTCCTCTTCTCCATTGGCTTCTAGGGTCTTGTCCTGCACTGCAGGACACAAAAGCCCTTCCTGGCTGAGACCAGCCTCAGCATAGCGTAGACACGGGCGCAGGATGGCCACACATCTGAAGGATCCTCAAGTGCTTGCAGTGATTTCTCCCTACAAGACGCAATTTTGCTGCAGCTGCTCTGTTGCATCACTGATCCTTCTATAAATCTGTCAATGTCTATCCGAGCCCGAAGCAAATCCATTCGCTACAACTTTTGCAAGTACTAAAGCCCATCTGTAGGAAACCACACAGAGGATTATTTCTGTCCTCTTCTTATTACAGACTCAGCAGACTCATTTAAAAACAACCCTGTTGCCTCGCAGGCTGAGAGGTGTGTGTGTAAAGAAGACGGCAGTCCAGCAGCCACCGACTCCAGCAGCATCGATGACCCCAACGTGCCGCTCCCACGGAGGGAGCAGAAGGGCTGAGCTAGGGCAGGCAGCGGTGAGGAACATCACATCTGCGTGATTATATGTTCTGGCAACAAAAGGACCCAACTCCTGACATTAAATCTGAATTAAATTACCATTCACAGAGCTGCTGAGAGGTACCTGCTGTAAGGGAGGGTTTATGCCACAGACTGCAGCAAAACCCAAACAAAATCAGCTCCCAGTTAGTTCCAGTACCAGCAGCATGCCAGTTGCTGCACCACAGAGCCCACGGGCCCCTATTTGCTGGGTTTTTTGGCCTCCCGACGAGGGGCTGAGCTACCCAAGCCCTGTAAAGCTGGCTTGGTGCTGTGGGGCTGCCCGGGGCACGGGTGGTCCCTGCTGCAGGAGGCTGCCCAGGGCTGGCTGGGAGGTGCTGGGCACTGAGGGCTGTGAACACCAGCCCGCGGGGACAGCTCAGGACCGCAGCCTCAGCGAAAAAGCAAGATTCACATTTGCAAACTCAGAAGCTAATATCAGAAAGCAGCGATGTCTATTTTCCACATTCCTCCCAGGAAATGGTCTAGTCACACAGGTAGCAGAACTTCCCAGTCTTGGCACTGAGTATTGATGTTATGACAGTATTTAAACATTTACTCTCCTTCCACCACACAAGCGTGTGTGTGCGCAGGGGAAGCGGGTGGAGACACAGTCCGTTTAATGTCAGTGAGAGAAGTAAGCCTGAGTCTTTCTAAGCATGGCCTGGGATGGGTGCCATAGTGCTGCTGTGTAATTTGGCTGGGTAATTCAGAGACATCTTAATTCTCCTGCCATCATTACTTCGCTTGGTTATCGTCCATACATTTCTATATGCTAGTTTTCTTGGAGGAAAGAGGTTGGAAATTTATAGCTAGAGTGGATGAGTCTATATTTTTGGAATTGGAGCTAAATTACCCACCAGTTGAAGCATTATTGCGTTTTACAATAATTGCTGATTAAAATTCAAATGCATTAAATTCCACCTGTCACTCCCAGCATCGCCTCCGCTTGCGACACTGCCAGCACCACGAGCGGGTATGAATGAAAGGGCTGAAGGAAGTGGTTTGTCTGCACAATTCCATGCTTTCATTCTGCCACAATCTGCTAACCCCCCTTTCCCACACCCTTGGGATATTTTCCACAAAATGTCTGCTCTACAGGATGCTTTGTAGAATGAAGACACCACGGTTCAGGGTTTCAAAAGCAGTCTCTTTTTTTCATACCCATGCAGGACAGACACCCACCCTGCTGAGCAGTTGCCCTCTGTCACTTGTGGCCCGTCAATCTGCTGCTTTACACGCCGATGCTGAGGACTATTGATCGGGTTTCCAGGTGGGATTTTCTCTTACGAAGGAGCTAGACGGGCTGGTCATGCACACAAGCTCCTCCTTAGTGTCCCAGTTTTGCTCTCGGCCACAGGATGTGTCCCAAGTCCATTTCTCCAGTACTCTTGAACTTGCCTGTTGCTGCAGAACTTTTTTTGACTGGTTGAACTCCCCAGTCCTTTCCTTCTCGCATGGCTCCTCCTGTTAAGCATTTTTGGCCTTCTTTTTGGTTTTGCTCTTCCATCCTCTTTTCCCCACTTATCTCAAGCTTTTCCTCAGCATTTCCCAGCCTGGAGAGCTAGGGAATAAGAGTCCCTGGGGAAGTGGTGTATTTATGACAAATCAGGGAGGTGGCTAAATGAGTACTGCTCGTAACAGCCTTTTCTACGTGCAGGTGTTTCATTTTCCCTTTTGCTTGTGGCTGAATATTGCAACAGACAACGTGTGTCTGCAAATTACCACTACCCTGTGCTTCATCAGTCTGGGTCCACAATTTAGCCATCAGAAAAGAATCAGCCTGATTTAACATCTGTTTTCCCATCCTGGCTGCCTGAACCAAAAGAAACCCAACCCAAACCCCAAAACCCCAACATGTGTGAAGGCGCAGTGAAGCAGAACATGGTCTGCTGAGTTATACCCCATGGCAGTGCCCAAACCATTCCCACCCTCCTGCTCCCAGGGAATGGGAATGAACCCATCTAGATTTACTAGATGCCAACAGTAAAAGCAGAGCACAGCACCTGCTGAGAAGCCTTGAGTTCTCTTAACCCTCTTGAGAAGACTGGCTAGATACATGCGAGAACAAGAAGGGCTAGCAAGAGACCCAAGGCTGACAGCTCAGCGTCTCATTGCTCATCCTCTCGCTCTGTCTCACTAGTGGGTTAGCACCTCCGTGGGCTTGTTTTTGATAGCTAAAGAGAGAGCTGTGACTCTAAGACAGCAGGCTATTAGGAGAGAAGAGTGGAAGAACAGCAAGACTGAAAACAAATCTGCTTCTAGATGGGGTTTGGGGTTTCAGTAAGCGCAGCGTGTTTTGAACCACACAGTACACGCAGCATAGCGTTCTGGTTGGCTCCTTAGGGCAGCATTTGCTACGCCGTGGCAGGACATGTATGTGGTTGGGCTACCAACAGAGCCGAGCACTGCTGGCTTGCCTGGGTCCCAACCGGCAAAGGGTGCTGTAAGAGCCGGCCTGGTTTACGATGTCCTTTCACTAAGGTTAGAATATTGCTGGTGTTAGTGAATGGCAGAAGGGAGGCTTGAGATTAAGGCAGGAAATCTGCATTCAATTCCTACCTCCAGCAGAGACTTTCCTTATGAGGTCTTGGACAAGCCCAGTAAAATTCTCGTGCTTTGAAACCTGAACTTGTATAAGAAAAATTATACTGCCTTTGGTTCCTTGTCCTGGCTGTGTGGTGAGCACGTGGGGAAGAGAAGGGCTTTCGCTGTGTTCATACTGTGCCTCCTTCTTCAGGGCATCAGCCTGCAATATTCCTTCAGCACAAATAAATAATAACAAGAAATAATAAGTTAAAATGCGTATGGTTATATAGGTGTACAACAACCAAGCCCAGAGAAACCATGACACCGGTGTAGTTGGGCATGTCAGTCGGTATTGCTCAGCATCATCCATATTGATGCAATACCACAGGACCGGAGGTGGCAACGCCAGGCCATTCTGCGGTGTTTATACACTGGTTATGTGTATCCATGCTCAGCACGTCTCACCTCCTGCACTCTAGCCTGCCCAGAAAGATCAATCAGAGCCCTGGAGAGCAGGCATGATCAGGTTTGCATTTGATTTTGGGAGCTGAAGAACATCGCGTACTACCAGCTATGAAGTGCCTGGCTCCAGCATCAGCTTCGCCTTGGGGAAGGAGGGGTAGGATGAGACAGGGAGGGGCTCAGCTCTCTTTACCCTTAGAGATGCTATATTTACCCTGCGGAGATTTATGTACGAGATGCTTTCTCACTAGCAGGGTTTATTTCTCCACTGCATTCGAGCTCCCAGCATGTGGGCTCTTTTTAGAGCAAGCAGTGGGCAGAGAGCAATGTATACAAACCTGGCAGTTTGGTTTTATTTCCATCGGGCAGTATGAGGGGGGGAGGGCAGCACGTCCTCTCACTCCAGGATAGAAAAACTAACTTTCTCGGTTGACCCAGACACCTAAGACTCAAGGCAAAAATATAAGCTACGTGACTAGCGGGAAGTGAAAGAGCCAGCAGGAAAAATCTATCAGAGCTTTCCATGGTTCAATCAGTCAGAGTGTGCTTCACTGGGGAAACAATCAATTAACCCCTTCCACCAGAGCAGCCGCAGACGTGCTGTTCTGGAGGGATTAAATCTTTGAGTTTATTTGTTCTCGGTTGTACTCAGCTTATTTACAACAGCACAGTAATCCGCCTCCTTGCTTATCCTTGCTTCTCTAAGTTTCTCCCAAGGATCCTTCTGTCCGTGATGATCGGTGAAGAAGGACACTCATGGACTAACAGTTTCCAGCTTCAACTGCAAATCCTTATTTCCCTTCGACAGTCAGCCAAAACAAACTGTTTCCTTCAGGCATCTGGAGGGCATTACGCCTTTAACTGTCCAGCCGATTTCCAGCTGTCAATGCATTTTGTCTCACTTTAACGCAGATGGTTTTGTTTTAGGATGTTTTGGCCCAACCAGTTATCGAAGAGCCCTGCAGCACACAAATTAGGCAAGTCCTTGCCCTGAGGAGCAAAATGTAGCAGATGAGAGGCAGATGACACCAGAGCTAAGGGATGATGCTGAGCGCACTCAGCCCAAGCCCCTCTGTAGCGGAAGGATGCAGGAAAGGACTTGAGCATGGCTGGTCTCACAGGTGTGGTAAAGAAGGAGGTGACAGATGGCTTGGAACAAAATGCACAAAAGGAGGACTGAGAAGAGGTGACCAAGTGGTGCTGCGAAGCTGTACAGAGGGAGAGGAAGCGGGCAGATGGATGAGCATGGATGTGGGTGATGGTGCTGCTCTTCCTCTGCACCTCAGAGGTAGATCTCAAAGCACTCAAAGCAGAAGGGTCTTCAGTCCCAGTGTATCAGTGAAGAAAGCGAAGAAAAGCATTGGGGACAGAGATCATGTACCCAAACCACAGGCCTATGCTCTCCGTCAGGCACTGGTACCTCTGCCACCGTTACGCTTTCCAGTTGTAGTGAAAGAAGAGACGTTTAGATGACCACAGCATAAAGTTGAGATTGAATTTCTATTCCCCATTTAAATTTTCCCTCACATGCTTTAAATGAACAGAAAGCAGCTCTCAGCACTTCTAGGTAGCTCCTGTGCCTGGGAACCTGGAGGCAGATTTTGATTCACAGATGCCTCTTGTTCCTTCGATCAGATGTGCTGCCAGGACTGGTAGACAGGAGCTGTCTTCACAGCTTTAATGCTCTTGGATTTGTCCCTATAGCTGCTGCTAATGCCTTGATTGGTGCTATTGAAATCTCTTCTTAAGCATATGGTAATACATTCCTCACTGATGTCCCTGCCTTTCAAACCTCAGACCTGAAGTCATCATTGTCTGTGATAAATTCATTCTGTTCCTTCTGCGTTCCTGCCTGCCCAGCCTAGATTTGATGAAGGAATTCATGTATCTCACTAACTCCAGAGCAAATTTTGATTAGTTTTTGAATTAAAAAACATGTTTTCTGTTGAGAAGCTCTGCAAGCTCAGCTTGGCATCTGACATTCAAACGACCTCTGCTTTTCTGGATGCATCACCAGTAGTGAAGCTCTGGATGTCAGGGCCGGGAGCGCTCTGATAGGGCTTAATTGTCCTGATGAGCCTCATCTGGGACTCAAATTCACCCACACTGCCAGCAGCTCCATTCCCCCCAGTCCTGGGGACTATAAGTTTTTTACATGGGCCATGTTAAAGGTGAGCCTGCCTCAGAGCTGGTCCTGAGCTGTGTTTGGCTTTCTTTGGAGCTGGCGTGTTGACAGGACCGATTGCCATCACCACCTTGCTCTACCTCCTGTGGTGTGGGGCTGTACCTGGTCGGTGGGGTTGTTCATGCCCTGGGCTGGGGCTGCTCCTGGCTCCCCCTCCCTGGGAGCAGCCCTGCTCTTGCTGCTTCCTGACACTGGCAGCCACAAATACACTACAGCTCTGGCAGGGTTTTCAGGAGGTGGAAGACTCTTAATGAATTGATTTATTAACTGAGAGAAGAGTACAGGTAATATTATGGGCTATAATTCTTACGTTGCTGACTGTTCATGGAAATCAAAACAAAGCAGTATCTAGAAGTATGAGGTCTCTAGCTCTATGACTCTG
>NW_010421565.1:1087-1435 GCF_000710305.1 Buceros rhinoceros silvestris | reverse complement strand
TGACCCCAGCATCCTTGTCTGGTCATCTTCTGGTTGTCTGCAGCTGGGCTCCAGCACTGAAGAGGAAAACACTTTTTCACTCCAGGCCATTGTTTTGCAGCATATAGCAGTTTTAGCCACACTTCTCCTTATGGAGATGTTGGGCTCTAATTTGTATTTCTGCAAGAGCACAAACAGGCCTGTCCCCTCTTGTGTTCAGTGGGGTGGCATTGGGGTATCAGGATGGGTGGACAGACCAAGTGCACGAAGAACATCTTCTCTTGTGCCCTGTGTGGACTGCATTCTTGCTGAGAGACCAAGCTGCTGCCAGAAAACACTCTCTGTCTCATCCCTTCCCAGGTTTTGTTG
>NW_010421565.1:344-924 GCF_000710305.1 Buceros rhinoceros silvestris | reverse complement strand
TGATGCTGTGATGTCTACAGCATCACAGACAGCACCTGCGGACAGCTGGTACTTTCGAGCCAGTAATTCTCCATGAGGCTTGTCAGAAAAGAAACCCAAGAAGCTGCCTTTGGGAAGGATCTAACAGTCTCTTCACGGAGCACCCCAAGTTCCCACCAGAACCTATCTGCAGAACTAGTTTAAATGCTCAGCCAGAGCAGGCAGCAGCCTTCCAGCTTAATGTCACCCTCCAACCGACCCCACAAATCTCTCTTGGATTGTATGCTTTCTGCTTGGAAGGTTGTGATGCATCAGTTGTACTCTTCCAAACACTAGCTTTTGGGTTTTTTTTGGGGGGCGGTTGGTGCCTGAAAAAGAGGTACTTGTGGAAAGAAGAATAATCTGCAGGTGGGTGGTGATGACAATGCCCCTTGTAATAAGGGTGGAGAAAAGGGAAGGTTTAATGCAGGGAAGTAAAAGCTACCATGGCCTGGTTGGGGACAGCTAGCTCTGCGGAAACAGGTCCTGATACGGGCAAGGTCTGAAACGTCCCTTCGCAAGTGGCACGGATGGATGTCCCCCTCGCTGCGAGCCCCAGGGG
>NW_010421565.1:0-201 GCF_000710305.1 Buceros rhinoceros silvestris | reverse complement strand
CCCAGGGGTGGCTGGGGCCCCCCTTGCCCTACGTCCGCCTCAGGGGAGCAGCTGCCCCCCGGAACGGCTGTTTGTGGGGCTGGGGAGCCGGACACCTCCTTGAATCACACCAATGCCGTTTATCCATCTCCCCCTGCTTTCGGAACGAACACCCTGTCCCCGCTCCGTGCCCTCCAGCCGCCGGGCCCGGCCGATTGCATC
>NW_010421564.1:44336-56180 GCF_000710305.1 Buceros rhinoceros silvestris | reverse complement strand
ATAGATTTATCCTGTATCGTAAAGCAGTAACCAGTCCAGTCTTCCCCACTGAGATCATTCTTTTTTTTCCCTTTCTTTCTCTTTAAAAGGGAACAAACCAATAAACAAACAAACCATCCACTGATAATCGTGAGAGAACAAGCAACACAACTGACAATTCCATTACTGGCACTGCAAAATCAGTCTTCATCTTCAGCCAGCATTTTTACACCACCTTGCCTCTACATGCGATCTAGTGAGGTATGTGTCGATGGTGACAACAACTGTATGCCCTTTCTATTCTCTCTCTTTTCCAGTCTGTTGGAGTAAGTATGCCCAAGAACAGGACCTTAGTACCACACACCACTAAGATACGCTGGAAGCACTGGAGTAATGCAAGGAGAGACAAGTCCAAGTCTTTCAGTTTAGTTTTACATGGGTACAAAATATCCACAAAAGATAAACAGAATTGGGACAAATCTCATTGGGAGCCATGCCAGGAGAGAAAACGCAAATTGGTTGCCAGGTAATCAATGGATCCACTTACCACAGACCAACAAAAATGAAAATATTTTATGCGGACTTTTCCCAAACCAAAAAATAACAACAAAATTTGTCATAAAATAACAGAACCAAAATTAGATTGCTGGTACAATTTAATTGTTGTCGAACCTGTAATTGCATTTTGCATTTGGAGTTACAAAATCACAACTCTGTCATCTGATTTTACAATATATGGACTTTGTGCACTCCAGGATGGCCGTGGACCTATACTCATACAGGCTATAATGCATATGCACCCGATACCCTTCCTCTCAAATCTCTAAATTTGTCTGTAGTGGTGTTATGCAATAACTTTGCCTTTCACAAACAAAAATGGATTACAAAAGATAAAGATTGGCAAATTCTGTGTCTAGAAGGGAGGAGTGGAGACATCATTTCATTAGGATGCTTTAACGAAAATTACTCTGAGTATGCAACAGCTTCACACATCATGGTAGAATACACAGGAAATAAGCCCAAACACGATTTTGACCACACACGTTTGTTCCTATGAACACAAATGTTTGTACACCTTTACCACATTCCACTCAGTATTCATCACATACTTTTGGACCAACCCCTAATTTCATTACAGTATGACTCTCCAGTTCAAAAATGAAGTTCAACATCCACCTACACCAACCCAGTGCCCTATTTAATCTATAACACAGGTCCTTACATAATTAAATACACAAGACAACAGCAAATACTCTGTAGCCCCAGGTCCCTAAAAAGAGTAGAACTAGCACTGCACATCAATGTGTCAACCATCAAAACAAACTGTTCTGCCTCTCTGGGGGTTGCTTACACAGATTGGCTAGTGCGGCTACATGGATGATCCTGACGTATGCAATGAGGCACTTCCAGGTTATTAGCAACAGGATTGGGAATACTAGATAGTGCAGATGCTGAAGTCCTAAAGAGCAATTTGACTGCTACTATGGATGACCTAATCAAACCAGAACTCCCACTAAAACCATCTTTATCAGCCCTAAGACAGAGTCAATGGCTCCCGTATGATATTTAAGCCCATTGGGGATGAATTGAAAAGAATGATCATCAATCAACGATTAAAGGCCTTGGGGCAACCCAAGGTAACATCTCTCCTGTCTTGAGTTTTACCCAAGCACAGCTGTGGATACAGTCTGTAGTAGCAGCCATTGTTAGAGAAGGGGAAGGAGGAATCCTACCCACTGAAATCTGTAAATTGATCTGGGACAATGTTTCAGAATTTGAAAAGTAGCTGCAGTCATGGGGGCAGTTAATCAACTTTACATATCACACAGAAAGTGATAAAATTATTGCCTTTGTTCTTACCATAGACAATGCTTCAGTATACAATACATACATTTTTTTTTTAATTGAATAAGACTTTAAGAGTAGAAGGTATAGCAAAGGTGATGTAAAATTAATATTGCATAGACAGATCATGACTGAATGTGGGAAATAGTACTGAAACTGCTCCTGATTTGCAGATGGGAAAGGAGAACCCCATACTAAACTGTTATGCAAGGCAGTAGGAGGCAGAGGATAATTACTAAAGCTGTAACTGACATTATGAATGACACATCTATATTAATAATAATCTTTGAAATGTAAAGATTCTGTATTTGAGTAAAGATAGTGGAATTTTTCATGCCTGCCAGTGGAATTGAAATTATGCTTTTACACATGTTTCTGTGTTTTATGGATAAAATCTTGAATACTTAAAAAATTGTGTTTTAAGCAAAGCATTTTAAGATGATAGACATTTTCCAAGCAATAAGAAAGCAATCATTTTTTAGAAACAATTGTTTCACTCAAACAAGTTTCTTTATTATAATTATCCTAAGATGAAAGTCTAACTTTTCTGTTGTCTTTCATTGACATCATCAGTAGAATACCATTTGCAATGAAGACACATGAAGATATTTTTATATGCAAGTTTCTACTAGTGCACTAAAAATCTAATTTTCCATTGCATTAACTGATGGAGTAGTAAAAACAGTCAGTGACATTAAGTACAAAGTCATCTGCCTGCCAATAGGCAAGATTTAAAATGCTTTTAAAAGAGGAGCTTAGATATCTAGCTTATATAGAGACACTTGCTGTTGATACTTAAATTTAAGAGTCTTCGTCAGGAGCTAATTTCTAATTTCTCTGGCTAATGCCATTGCTGAGACACTTTTGCAATTTTTAAAAGGTTATGAAAATCATGCAAGGTCCCTGGTGGCCAGAGAAAAGCCATTACTTCAAAAGAGGCAAGAGGGACAATCTGCGGAGATACAGGCTGCCCACTACCAGTTTGGCCCCTGGGCAAATCAAGAACTAGGCTTTTTCACTACCCTTGTGGTAAACACAAAAGTGAAGAAGGTAAATGGAACAGTCCACATGGGTTTAACCAGGAGGCTGGACTCAAGACCTACGGAAGTCCCTTCCAGTCTGAACTTCTACATTATCCTATGATTCTGTGATTAAGCCCTTTCTTTGCAAATAGTGCACTTATTCGGAGATTGTTGCCACATCAAAGAAAGGCACTTCAGACATTGCTCCTTTTTGGAGCAATATCACTGGAATATGATATATCCTAGCTTTACTGTCTATAATGTATTTTATAAATTATAAACCTTAGTGCAGTTCCTGCCTAGCAGAGCTGAAAAACAACCAGAAAGAGAAGGCACATTAAACAAACCAGAGGAAAATGTAAAATATTTTTATTATTATTTGATTATTTTGATTTTATTGCCTATCATATAACTAATTGTACACGCAAATCTTTAGAAAAGGTCTGAATGACAAGGCAATGACGGATTTAGAAGTTAAAAACAACATCTCCGCTCCAATTCACATCCAAATAATGAGTTAAATAGTTAGTAGAAGGTACCTAATAATGTACCTCTTCGATTAAAATAAATATATATATTAGATAATAGACTTATATCTTTAATTCAACATAAAAAAAAGATAATGTTGGAATAAACACAATAAATCCTTGTGAAATATAAGTGAAAAACTGCAGTCTTAATTAGGTAAATATGAGAAGTTGGATGATGTTTGCAGCTAATGTACCAGGCTGTTATACCATAATCACATAAAATAAACAGACTTCATGTCTAACCATTACATGAATCCAATTTCATTTTGCCTGATTATTCATTTAATTCCCAGTTACGACATGCAACTGTAAAGCCTAATGACCTAGAAGATTTTGTGTGTTACGAAACCGGACACTATCAAATTCCAGCAAATTCCAGTGAATGATTGAAAAATCTTGAAATGAGATTAGTGATGTTGATTTGTTTCAGAAAAATATTATCACACTAAGAAATCTTGCTGATGTTTACTTAGCTGTTACTAATAAGGGTAACTTTTTTTTTTTCAGAAGAAGTGGTCAGAGCACTGAAGGATAATATGGTATCTCACACACCTGCTGAGGAAAAGATGTGTTTGTACTAGACACCGGTTCAACTCCACAATAAAATTTAGTCATTCTTTTAAATGCTTTCCATTGAAAAGTGTTGACATCTCAGCAACATGGTTAAATTAAATATAATTTGAAAAAGGCAGGAATTTCTAATCTCCCCTGCTTACAATCTGTTGGAGAGTGTAAGTGGCTTTCTCCTAACTAAATATATATGGGACAAGCAGACAACACCCGTTTTAGCTAGTTGCCTTAAATATTCTCAGGAGTTGACAAAAGTCCTTAGTAAATTGCCTTTCTGATGGGTGAAACACAGAAATCACAGGTTGACAAAAAGACTTACGGAAGTCCAGTGGTCCGTTCTCTCACCCTGTGGCAGAACACAGAACATCCAGATTGTCCTAGTCAGGTGTTTAATCTGTGTTCTTTTAATTACGAGAATTTTATAGCCCACATCAGTTAGTGTTCAGCTGTACTGTCAGACTGAAAGTCTCTCCAAAAAAGATCTCTTCAGCTGTTCTGTCAGACTGAAAGTCTCTCCAAAAAAGATCTCTTCTGCTGAAAATTAAGATATTTCTCGCTCTGTCTTCAAAAGATACATAGAACAACAAAACTTCTTAAGTCCATAAATGGTAAATTCGCAGCATGTCCTTCCTCAGCTGAACAAAACTTGTCTGTCAAGGACACCAGCTTTTGCTTTCTCTTGTTTTTCTAAAGTTCATAGTATTATTTACTGTTCTCTCTTGGTCTCTAATCTTCTGTATGTTTTGTACCATGTGCTTAAAACTTGACACTGTGCTTCCTGAAGTCTGCTGTGAGAGGAAACAGAACTAAGAAACCATCTCTGATGTCTCTCACTGCTGCTTATTGATCCCTTCCAAGACAGGAGACCAGCACTGCCTCTCCCATTCCCACATTCATTGATTTATTCCAAGATTGCACTTACAAAGAAAATTAATTATTAATAAAATATTGAATGGTATAGGACTTAGGACACTTGATTCCTACTTCAAAATTTGTAAATAAGTGCTACATCTTTTAAAATATTTTTTTTCAATGGGTCTATAACCACCCTGTTTTAAAACGGACATCTCTACTACAATTTCCTATGGAAGTCATACAAATCAGTGCAAAAATACTTATCAAAAGGTTTTAAGAAGATTATAAATTCCTGATTTTCTATGTCAGTTCCCACCTCATAGAGGGTGATTAGGTCTGATAATATACTCTGAAATCTGGCAATATGTTTATTCTATTATCACCTTGTTACTTGTTAAGTGTCTACAGCTTATTCAGTATTTTCCCTGGTATATTTACAGGCTTCAGAATTAATATGTATGCAGCTCTGCTCACAAAGCTTTCCTTTGCAAGGAGATATATGCTTGTCCATCTTCTGTGGTTCTGTGGGAGTTCTTAACGATAATTGCTAATGGGTTAGAAATTGATTGATGCGTTTCTTAAGTTCTTTAGTGCAGTGTCTTGCAACTTGTGGCCTGTGGACTATTGGAGGTCTGTAAGACACCAGATGATAGTTACTGTTTTATTTATTTGTTAGTCAGAATAGACTGCAAAACAGAAAAGTGTAAGAAAGGAGACAAACAATTCATCCAGCAACATCTCTATTAATGGCTTCAAAAAAAGGGTAAGTAAAGAAAGTGGAGAAGTAAGAGATAAACAGCCCAAATTTATGGCTGTTCTTTATCATTACTTGACTACAGATGCAAATTATAGTGGCAATACTATGGAAGATGGGCTATGAATGTTTTTTCAGAAATATTGGTGGGGGGGAGGCTTGGGAGTTGGGGGGAATGAAACGTCTTCCAACTACTCCTGGTAGTAGTTTTAAAAATTATCTATAGGAGGAAAAAAAAAGCATATTTGAGAAAGTTTACCGATATCAAAAAGATAGAGGAAATAAATAGACAAAACATTATGGGACACTGATCTGAAGCACTATAGGTTACTCAGAAAAATCCCGCAAGCAATATGTTTCAGTAGGGACAGTTATAAAGCCATAAATCAGGACCTTCTGTTACCCTTAAAGTCTTTAATTTTCAGTCTTTATTCATGAACAAGAACCAAGACATTGCAAGGTAGTTCTCAATAATTTTTCACCATTGATTAGAGATTTCAATCAGGTTACACTGGTGTAAATTTTTACTACCAGGTCGTACAATTATTTCAGTTTGAAAAGTCACTCTGCCATGCATAACTGCATTAAATTCTATGAACTGTGCTATCAAACCATGTGTTGAAAATGGACTGTTCTGATTTAAAAGTCTAAATCTGTAAAAACTAGTACTCAATAAAAATCAGGTGTTGCCTTTTAGTTTATAGGATCTTATTGTCCCAGGAAAAAAAAAAAAAAGCAGTTTGGGAAAAAATAGACTAGAATTTTTCAGTTCTGCATCTACAAATTATTTTAAGCACAGTGCGCAAAACACGTGAAAAGAAACATAATACAACCCTCCCAAAACTTCAATGAATGATACAGAAGAATACTGCTGTGTTGGACTTCTTTTGCTCAGAAGCCTCTACCTTTTTCTCTCTTTGTTTCCTTTGTGTTGATTCAAACCCAAGGAACTTCATGAATAAAGTCTCACAAAAGAGATCTTTAAACACTCTTCTGTTGGAGAAAACAGATTACTAGTGGGTAACTCATTGGTGTTTGCTCAGAATAGCATATCATTTCATCTGACTAAACACAGCAAATTTAAACAAAGGAGTTGTGAAATGCAGCAGTAGTTGACAATGGCCCATTTCCAGACCTTTAAGACTGCAGCTCAAAGAATCTGCCACTTAAAAAAACATTAGAAATCCATCAGTCATTTATTTACCTGCCAGCTTTCTTCATGGCGTACTGTGGGATTAGATCATTTTCCTTTCAGAGCTGCATATAAATCTTCAGGTAGTTAGGCTGACAGAGGAAAAGGTGCAAGAGGGTAGGATACTGAGAAAAGTGCCACAGCTCTCCTCCCCGTCTCCTTGGCCAGAATTCAAATTTAAGTGAGGAATGAAAAAGAAATGCACAATACTGCTACCACTCAGCTGAGAGAAGACAGAGGCAAAACAGCTCTCCTTGGCAGAAACGGCGAAGGAAATAAGAACCTTCCTTCATTCCACATTGCTGGGAAATGTGGCAAGATCAGAAAGCCATAAAGTTGATATGATGTGGTCAACCTAGAAAAGCAACTTCGATTTTCTTTCCTTTGTTCTCATTATTAATATATTTGCATTAAAGAAGGATCAAGGCTTCTAAAGAGTTTAGGCTTAATGTCTCTATGTTCTTTCTCCAAAAGTAGGTTTAAGATTTCAGATTCTCCCTCAAATTTCTGCTAATATAAAAACATGAATAGCTAATTGTCTGTCAGTGGAATATCTAATTACCCTTGCTCTTCTCAGCTATTTAAAGCTCTAGAAAAAAACCCAAAACCTTTCAAAATACTTTATATGTTCTGTTGTACTTTTGAAAGACAATTAAACATGTAACACAAAAAGCTTGGAATGCTGTACAGCATATTGACCATCTCGAAGTGAGAAGTGATGATACGTGAAAGACTGCAGGGCTTGAACCCTGAGTTCAGTCTATAGATTTTGCTCTGATTAATGCTACCTCAATAATTTCCAGACCTTTTTTAAAGCATTCTAACAGCTACAAAAAGAATAGTCTTGCTATAACACAATCCAAAGTAACAAAATAACTCTGATTATTTAATGTCTACATCTTCCATGCGATGTTCTTACTCGAAGAGCAGTTTTCCAAATAGTCATCAACAATTTGGTTTAAGAACATTCCCAGAACACGTCTGGAAGCTGTATTTTTTAATGGTCCATGTTCTATACAGAAGAGTTCCCAAGTCATTTGAAGATACCGTTTGAGCATACCTAACACACAGGTATTTTTGCTTTAATAAGTAGTTAAGAAATTATGGTGACTTAAATCAATTTAGTAGTGCTAATTGGTTTTATGTAGTGACTTGGATGTTAGAAAACACACTGCTGAAGATCTTGTTTCAGGTTTCTCTTTAATCTGAGGAGGTTCAAACTCAAAACTTTACAAAAGAGGTGAATGAATCATTGTGTCATAAGTTTAGGTACGGAAGAAAACCTGCTCCATCTGTACCACTCCCCACTGTGAAGCAAAGAATACAAGTTTCATGGAAGAAAAGAAGGCAAAATTACGACGTTTAAACTTAGCCTAGTTTAGTCACTCAGCCAGGAATAGGGTCACCCAGCTTTTAGTACTTGCCTCTGGAATAATATGTGTTTTTTTTATTTAGTAGCCCTCTTGATCATTTTGATAAAAGGATCATTCCAGGAGATAGCCCGAGTAGAGCTCAGGATTTCTGGACAGAGAAGATGTGACTTTTAATTACAGCTGAGGGAAGACTGCATTCCTACTCTCTCTCTTCAGTGAAAAGGAATAAATTACACTGCTTCAGGCTGGTATTATTTGTTGCACTGGTTTAGCTTTAGGAAGCAAACCAGAAATATTTTCCTTATGCGATTTGTGTTAAGGAGAACCTTTATCACAAATTGTATGCATGATGTTGTACTGAAATCAAACATGACAAGATAGTGTGGAAAGGCAGCGAGATTGCTGTAGGCTCTGATCCTATCAGGTGCCCTGAGTAGAAATCACAGGGCATTTATTCAGAATACGTGAATTTTCTTGGAGTACTTGGCAAGGCTGAGGTATCTTAGAGTCATAGAATCATAGGTTTGGGTTGAAAGGGACCTTAAAGATCATCTTGTTCCACACCCCTGCCATGGGCAGAAACACTGGCCCCCTCCCAGGGAGGGGCCAGCCACAACTTCTCTGGGTAACCTACTCCAGTGCCTCACCACCTTCATAGGGAAGAACTTCTTCCTCACATCTAATCTAAACCTACCCTCTTTCAGTTTAAAGCCATTAACCCTTGTGCTATCACTACATGCCCTTGTAAAAAGTCCCTCTTCGGTTTTCTTTAGGCACAGGAAGGCTGCGGTAAGGCTGCGGCAAGGCTCCCTGGAGCCTTGTCTTCTCCAGGCTGAACAAACCCATCTGTCTCAGCCCATCTTCATGGGAGAGGTGTTCCAGCCCTCTGATCATTTTCATGGTCTTCCTCTGGACTCACTCCAACAGGACCATGTCCTTCTTACGTTGAGGGCTTCAGAGCTGAACGCAGTACTCCAAGGGGTGTCGGGGGGAGGGGTGGGGTGTTGGGGGGATTCGTGTGGGGTCGGGATTGTGTGTCTCATGAGAGTGGAGTAAAGGGGGAGAATTACCTCCCTCAACATGCTGACGAAGCTTCATTTGATGCAGTCCAGGGTATGGTTAGTCTCGTAGGCTGTGAGTGCACAGTTTGGTCATGTTGAGCTTATCGCCAACCAACACCCTCGTGTGCTTCTCCCATAAGTCTGACTCAATCCACTCATTGTCCAGCCTTTATCTGTGCTTGATGTTGTCCCGACACTTGTACAGGACCTTGCACTTGGCCTTGTTGAACTTTGTGGTGGGCCCACCTCTCAAGACTGTCAAGGTCTCTCTGGATGGCAACTGTGTTCTTTCTTGGAAATCAAGAGATCCCCAAATCTTCCCTTTCAATACCACATTTTTTTTTGGAATGTCAAACTCAAGGGCCATGTAATGTGAGAAAAGAAGGACAGCATGGGGGTAATATTTCAATTCACTTACCTATCCTTTCCCCTAGAATACTAGTACCTATTTTCTTCAAAGCATGTAGATCTGATGGTCAGATTTCAGACATAGACTTGTCTTTTCTGTGTGTGTGGTTGTGCAGAATCTTGCAAAGCAGGGATCCAGTCAGTGTTTCAGGCTCTTCGGCACTAGTGTATTACAGATTATTCCATAAAGTTTTATGTCTGTCTTTATTTCTTTCCCATCTAACAACAACAGTAAAAGCATAATTTTGCTGGACCCTATAGAAAGAGAAAAACTGAAATGCTTATCATAAATGAAATATCTGAAATGCTTATCATAAGATACATCATACTGGAGAATGAAGATGCGAGAAAATATACACTTTACCGAAGGGAGATAGTAATAAATACCTTGAACAAATTTGCTAGGGAAGTTGAGTTTATCATAACATTTTTTTCCAGCAAATTCTCTGACGGATGATATAGAAGAGAGGAATGAACAGAACAATAAAATCATTACCCATAATGGCCTGTTGGCTTTTTCAAGTATTATTTCTGCAACATTGTGTTGATATGAGGGAAAACAAACACAATTATCTTCATTTTCTGTGTGTCAATATTTGAAAGATTTATAGAGTTCTACCAACAGTTATATATGGTTGTCTCTTCAATGTGTAAATTTATCCCTTATGCCTTGGAAAGTCTAATGTTAGTAAAGGCAGATGAAGCACAAACATTATGTGCAAAACAGTTGATATTTTACTAATTAGCATGTACATATATTAAAAAAACCCACTAACCTAAACAAGTGAACATACCATTTCATGAACCGAAGCTTTCATGTCTAATGTTCCCTGAAATCTAGAATATTACATGCAAAAATAAAGTTTCTTAGTGATTATCTCCTGTTGAGGGCAGTTGCTACATATACAAGGTCATTAAAAACTTTCAGGCAGCAAGATATACCTTATTTCTCTTAATCATGTATCTGGTCCATCGACTGGGTGTTTCTTCATTTTAGTATAAGGCAAGTAGGAAGATTCAAGATGTATAAGTTGTATATTAAATTAACAACAGCTGTACATTCAATTCAACAAGAAGAAAAATTACAAGATTTTTTTCCTCATGAAAAATGCTACTTACGTTTCTGATCATTACAGTTTCAAGATATACATAAAAGAGAAATAATCCAGTGAAAGAAACTAGGTAAACATCAGCTGAACATAAAGATTTTTATGCAATAATATTTACATATGTGGACGGCTTAGTTTTGGAAACAAGTAATAATAGGCAGTGTGTTACCTGTACATATATTAGATAGTGACATACTGAAGGTCATACAACTGTTCTTATTAAGCTTGTCAAATGACAGATACTCAAAAGATATTCAAAGGCAACTGACAAAAATGAGGAATTTCTAATTAGCCTGTGGAATTCACAGCTACCTCATTTAGTAGGTTACACAGAAGAGTAAGTACGTGTGAAAGCGTAAGTCATACTAGATATGCAAAATCCTCATGCTTCTGCATGTACAATCATAGTTTGCCTGAGGTTAGAAAGAAACATCTTTTATTCTGAAATTAATTTCTAGAAGAAATTCTTGTATGCAAATCATAGAGCAACTTCTGCCTTACTCTGAAATTTCCAACAGCTAACTAACGTTGTTGCAAAATAAACTGGTTGAATCCATAAAACTTTCAGCACTCAAAAAGCATGTGGTGAAACCAAACAGACACAAGCAAGACAGCCACATGTCCATGGGCTTATCCCTATATCTCTGCATGAGATTCAGCAGACACAAAAAATCAGCAGCATTAAAACGACTTCTAAGTGAACAAAGTTTCTGGTAGTCCTTGTGCTTCTCCACTTAATAGTCAAAACTGGTACCTGTCATAAAAGTCATATGCATCAACTTAACTTAAGAACTTCTGGAATGTCATGAACATCCTTCCTTGACGTGGTACTCTGCTCTTAAGAGTGAGATTTTACATGAGAAAATTACAAACCAATATCTAGTCAGGTTGTTGCAAATAGAATTTAAAACGTCCCATTAACATCAGAAAAAAAATTACATTGCAACGAGAAATTTGTGACACAGTCACAGTGATACTTGAAAATACAACAAAACCACAAAAAACCAAGATGATTTTGAAAGTGCAATGTTATTTGATAAATATTTCATTAAATGCAAAAGAAAAATCAAGAAAATTGTCAGCAGTTTTGGATAGACAGTTTTTTAGCTGTATACATTTGCAAGTTTAACCTGTAGTCTTGCAGGA
>NW_010421564.1:37170-44231 GCF_000710305.1 Buceros rhinoceros silvestris | reverse complement strand
CACTATCCTTTCATCACTATGGTAAGGAAGATGAGAGAAAAAGTAACGAGTCAAGACTGCTGAGTGTTCGCAAGAAAATACAATTCCCAGCTGAAATAAAATGAATATGATCATGTTATTGATGTATTACAATAAGAAAGTGTTGGTACTAGACAAACATGCTAGGAAAAAAAAATGAGATCCCACAATATAGAAAAGAAAGACTGTTTTGATATCTTGTATTTTAGTTAATTATAGTGTGAAGTACATTGAGGCCATTAAAGATGCACATATATATAATCACAGAACTCAGAGGCCAGCTGGGGTTGTTTTGGCAGGTGTATGGTGACAAGTGGGAGGTGGCTGGAGAGTCACTATAGAAGATCATACTTGGACAGTTACTTATGTTATGATTTAGCTGGATCTTACTGGACTTTTGGATAAAGTCCTTACTCTTCTCTTGCATAACCCCATAAACTTTGGCTTCATCCTACTCGAAAGGTTGTTTGCCAACAACCATCAGATTTGGGTCACTTGCTTTTGACTAGCCAATTCAGTAAACTGATTTTGGAAAGAGGTAGATAGGCATGAGGTAAGAGTCGACTCTAATTTTTGCCTTTTTGGTGAAATCTTATTATATGCTCATTAGGATAAACGGATTACTATACACAGAGATGTAGTGAGACATTTGACTTCTATAGGGAGGCTTTGGTAAAACTTCAGCTGTGGGACTATTTGTACAAAATGTTGCGAAGAAACTTTTTCTCCCATCTGAGAGTCAAAAGGACCTCTTTCCCGGTCTTAGCAAAAAATTGCCAAAGATGGGAGTAAATACATTTGTGTGCGTCTGACATTTGAATTGACCAAGAGTATTAACTATTGTATGGGCCTAGGATACATGACAGTACTAAAGCAGAAATATTTATGGGAGGAGAATTGTGAAATATGTATAAATTCACACAGCAGCGTGAAATCAAGAGATGGATTTCATTTCCCCTGCAGTTTATCGACAAGAAGTTCAAATCATCTGTCTCCTTGCTTCTTGCATAGATGTCATCCTGCAACTTTCAATATTTATGTAAAAATAAAATTGTATTCTTTAAAATACTAGACATATCACTGCATTTTTGCTTTGAAATTTACCTTTTTTAGCTTGAATAAAAGGCAGAAAAATTTCAAAAGCAGATTACTTTTTTCAGAAAAATAGTGTATTTCAGCTTGATACAAATTGACCCTATTTTGTCATCCCTTTTAAGACTATTTCAAAACAAAATCCTCTGATCTGACTGTTTTCTTAGATTCTTCCTCACATTCACAGAAGTCACACCTCATTCAGTACTAATTGTCCTATCAGCCACGTGGATGGTGTTCTGTGTAAAAAGAGGATGATAGCAACTTTTTCTGAAAATGAGATATGGAAAGGTGAAGCCTTTATGAAAGTGAACTGGCCTTGGGAGAATTAATACAAATACACCAACATTTTATTGGCAGTTATCATGATTGCAATGCAATTGAGAAGGACTCATACAACAACAAGTGTCTAAATAAATACAGTTTGGGATCACAGTGGTAACTGAGACATAGGGTACTCTACCTCCCTGCAGCTTCTCCAGTGCATTGCCAGAGCTGTCAGGATTGCTGAAAGGACCTCACTTTGAAATCTGAACCAGACCTAAACCAAAAAGTTGACCTCGCATGGGGTGAAGAGACTTCTCTTGACTACGTCAAGTGGAATAAATGACTGTCATGACACAGATTTTCATCACAATTCAAGGGGTGCACAAAGCCCATATTTTGTAACTTCACAACTTCATCTATCTGATGTAGTTAGAGAGGAGATTCTTCTACCCCTACATTAGCAGTTGTTTTTTTACTATATTTAGTCTCAATGGAGTCCTTCGACAGGAAGATATCATTCATCAAAGATGACAGCGTCTAGCCAGAAGTGAATATCTATTTCCCTCCCCTTAAGAAAGCTTTTGCAGGTCAGTGTTGAAGTATATATGTCAATGAATAAAATAATTTCATCTTCAGTATCACCGATCTGATATCTTTCATGGATAATAGATCCACTCAGAATAAAAAAGTTCAATTCTTGGTGACATCACAGGGATCTCAACCCTGTATCCTGAAACTGTCATGCCTCAGCAAAATGTTCATAATATTTTGATTGTTAAGGAATATCCTTTCCTTTTCTTCTCTGAACTTGTCTGGAAGACAAGAACTTGAAATGCAGTTACATAATTAATGTTGCAAAATGAGTAAGAAATAACATAGAATTACTTCTTTTTCTTACTAATTGTAAGGACAGAGAAAAAGCAGAGATATACATGCATCCACAAGGTTTAACAATGGTTATTCTTCAACAATAAATTACATTTTATTTGTATTCCCATATTTATGAATTAAATTCAGAAATTGAAATGAAAATTTTCTTTTGACTCACAAAGATTCTGTAACACAAGCTCAGTCACAGTAGGGCTGATGTATAGACACAAGCACAGATTTTTAAAGTTGTTTTGTACTTAAATCACAATAATTTGTGCCTGATTACAATCCACCTTCTCATGATATCCAGAACTGAAACATAAAATGTCCTGATTCAATTCAAGTTATAAATTCTAAAAGCAAAAATAAATATTAAAAGGTAACAAAAAGTACAGTCAATGGAATCTTAGAAAGCATTTTAAGCTTTGAGGATTAATGAGCTCTAGTTGTGTAAGCTTTCAGCTATGGAACACTGATTTTTTAACCTAGCCTAACGGAGTCTCAAACTGGTTGCCCTTTGAAGGTTCTTTGTCAGTCCAGTTGAAGCAATCTATTTGATACAGCTTTCTACAGGAAAAATGCCCATATAATGAAAATCAGTCCAATGAAAAGAAATCTTGTTATCAGCCTGAACTGATGCCACGGAATAAAAGAGCATGAAGATCATTAAGGCATTATTTACCTTGCTGAGGCTAAATCCCCCAAAGACTTCACAGCCAAAAGGGAGGAAAGAGATAAAACAGAAGAGAAAAGGAATATCAGAGGAGATAATTTTTTCCCAAAACACACCTTCAGAAAAAAACCTTCCCCAGAATAAATTTAGAGACATTAAGAAAAGATTTGTAACCAAAACATGGAGGAAATACTACATAAGAAGCTACAATCAAGTATTATGAGATACCCTGATTTACACAGCCCAGGCAGATGGTTTCCAAAATGTCTCCATCAGCACGCTGACGGTAAACTGCAGAGATGTTCTCCTTTTTGTTACTGATATTACCGTGACAAATAAAGCTTATTCTTTTCTGGGAGCTAGAAGAGTCACATCTGAACTTGTTCCGAATGGAATATAGCACTGTCTTTTAAGTAATACCTGTGGCACATCTTCCATCCCTAGAACTTAAAAGAGTGGAAGGTGCAATGCCTTGCTACCTCCTGTACTCTGAAGTGTTAATGAAAAGCCTGCAAAGCTCTTGCACTTAAGGTCAGTTCCAAATTACTCAGTGGTTTCAAACCACCCTCCTCCTGGTATTACCACTGATTAGATTTAAGAGTGCTGGACTCTTGTGGTTAGAAAAAACATGTGTCTACGTTGCTGATGTGTGCATTATGCAGAACAGAGGGATCCTAGGGGCCATTAACTTCCCCAAAATAAAATAAAATAACAAACAAGCACATACAAAAAGAGAGTAAGAGCAAATCTTTCAAAAAGAATTATTCTTAGTGGAATGGAAGTGGGATGATTCTTTACACTAGTCTGGCTTTCATCTTGAGCTAATACACTAAAGATTATTCAGAACATTGTTACTAGTCTTTTAATTGCTGTAGAGAGAGGAAAGGTTGGAGGAACCTGTTGGATTTAAACAGTGAGTGGAGAAAGAGTTCCTGACAGGCAAATTCTATAGGGTATCACTCTATGTTTACCTGTAACCAAACTTCTATTCTTGCAAGAATAAAATGCTTTTAATAAACTCTTCCAAGGCTCTCTCTCTTCCTTATTCCTCGAGTCTTGCACAAATTCTTAACAGCATTTCCAGTAATTCAAAACTATTCAGCAACATCACTTCCATTCTTGTCAATTCCTTCATATGTGTCCTGTTCCTTCCCACAATAATTTCAAAGCATGTAGCTTTGACTTACCCCTCCTTTCTGTCCATTCCTGGTTTTTGAAAGAAGTGATTATGTCTTCAAATACCACACTTTTTCAAACACACTTTTCTTCAGGTTGCCATTCAAACTTCAATTCAGAAAGCCTTGTTATCCCTCATTCTAAAAAACTCCTCTTTCCTTTATGAACTATCTAAGAGTCTTTGCTTCATCTTTTAACACCCCTTCATATAGATGAGAAAAGGCAGAAAACTGGGAACATTTCTACATTGCAATAAACTACTAAATACACTGGGAAAAAAAAAAAAAAAGAAAGAATTTAAAATGTGGGTCAGAATGAAAAATACTGGCCAGCTTTTTCCTTCCAGATCCTTTGAAATAAGAGAAGAAAATAGTTTGTGAATAAGACTTTATAGTTGTACTCACTTTCTGTGTTAACTATGCTGTATTTGTGGTATCCCTACTACATTTTTAAGTGGTTGTTCTTGTGGGCTATATCACAAAAATTAGACTAACAAATATCTGCTGTAATGATTACTTTCTAAAATTCATAAAATAATTTTCCACTGCAGTGCACTTGTTCATTAAATATTTTGGGATCTATACGCTTTTTGAGTTACAATTTTATTTTCAGGATACAGAGAATTCAGATGAATTTGATTTTCAATTTCCTCTGCACACTACGACAGTGCAACCTTTCTGAGAATCAGTTTCACTTAGTATTATTTTGGTTTAACTCATGCTGGTTTTCCAGCAAAGGCTCTGACTTAACACAGCCAATTTATGTCCAGGTATTTTTCTTTACGTTAGAGTAAAGAGTTAGAGTCACCATTCTGAGCAACTCCTGACATACTCTTTTCTCAGAGCAGCATATTGCAAACATTCTAACCAGGATCGGGACCTCTCTTCTCTGGGATCAAACATGGGATGTAACACAGCACTGTGATTGTTAATCTTGGCTCCTGACACCAGGTTACCACATAATAATCCTGCTTTTCCTTTTTCTCTCTTTCAATGGTTCCACTGTTACCCACATCTGAATCTTTGCAGAAAAGACACAAATGCCACAAGATGCTGCTTCTTTTCTGATATAACAATCATCTCACTAGATTTTGATGATGTCAGGTAATGCAGATATCAGTTCTGCTGAGTACCCAAGAGTCTGATATTTACACACCTGTTACTGTCATGTTTAGACAAATGACCAGTTAATTATGTGTTTTGTTGTTAAATCGATCCATTCAGTTACACTGCCTTAGCAACTCTTTTGCATGCTGTAAGAAATAGGAATAAGAAGTTCATTTCAGATTGGAATATTTACAGCAGTTAACCTAAAATCTGGGGTTGTTCAGACTCAGTCAAGAGCAGAGCACACACATGTTCTTGAGACCTAATCTAATGGTGATCTTAGTGAATGTTGCAGGTTTGAAGGCTGGGCACTTCTGTTTATACTTGGGTGCAGAAAATAGTGCAAATATAAACTGCCTTAGGAAGGGAATATTAATTGTAGTCTTAGTTATGTTAAAAGTCAGTATGATGGAAACTAAGGGAAATATTATTCTCCTCTTGCTAAACTTTCTGAGTTTTTAGATTCTGAACACTTTGAGAAATTCTGAAAGGAAACCTTCCAGAAGACAGAACAGATTCCAAAACAGTTGGTAGCTATGGCTCTTTTCTAGAACCATGTTTAAGTTTGTAATAAGAGTCCAATAGTACAGAAAATTGAGCTTCAATGTCCTGCAAAGCCAGCAAATGTACTTAGCAATATGCTGTTACCCACTGTGAGCTTAATAGATAATAGCTAACCTAAAATATTCCACAGACAGCTGTGTGAGCAAAAATGTACCATTAAACTATGGCACCTTCCCTAGCAATTCAAAAATTCATTAATTCATTAAAATATTTCTAATAGGCATTAGTCATCCCTCTCAAAGGGATACTAGCTTTCTTGCAATGAAGAGATATTAAACTTCAGACACCAGACAAGCAATTAGCTGTGCAGACAAATCACCTAGTTACCCATTTATTCTTTAATTGATCTGAGTTAAATAGATATTTTGAAAAGAACCCCAGTAGTCTGAGCCTATCCAAGGACATGCAATTTTATTTATCTTTGCATAGTCACATCCCAGATAAGCAGTAATAGTAATGCACAGTTTCCACCTTGTGCTTTAAATACTTACAGGCTTGTAGCTTTGCTTCTAGAGATTAGTTCTCTATACATAATAATTTGGCAAACCACATGGTAAAACTCGACTATAGGGAATAAGGCAGGAGTGGCTCGTGTTGTCTACTTATCCAGGACTTCTGGAAAATCAAAATAACAAGACAGAAGTTGAAGTACACTCTCTAATAAGGAGTGAGTTTGACCTCATGATGATACAAAAAAACAAAACAAAACAAAACAAAACCCAAACAATATAACTATTCTGAATCAATGTGATTTATTATTTTGTAATTACATTTTCTTATCGCAGTTTCTACTTTTTTCATATGCCTGAGTCTTTCTTTTCTTTTTCTTTTTTCTTCTCCACCCATTCCCATTCCCCTCCCTCCTGCCCCCCAGAAGTTGATCATGTCCTGCTCGGGATAATGCCATATGATATTTTAAAATAGACTGCAGGTTTCTGAGAAATCTGAATTTCTGCCATGTAATATGCTATTAATCAGCAGAAGCCATCATTATCTACTTTGCTGCTGTTTGCATTTAAAAGGTTTGTTTATGACCTGCTTTTCACATACCTCTTCTCTTTGTGTCCAGACTGTACAATAATTGCTTCTCAGAATCAAAACTAACACAACTCTCAGCACTTTAAATAACCCTAGTTATTCTTCAGTTATTTTTCTCCTTTTAGGCTACTGCCCCTCTTTGCTAGATTCCTCTGTCCTTAAAATCTCTCTTCTCTTTTTCACGTTCCAGTACTATGGAAGTCTCCATCTGATACATCCCTTCCCTTCCCTTCCCTTCCCTTCCCTTCCCTTCCCTT
>NW_010421564.1:4605-36914 GCF_000710305.1 Buceros rhinoceros silvestris | reverse complement strand
TCCCTTCCCTTCCCTTCCCTTCCCCTCATTGCAGAAAACTACACAATCTCTATGACAATCTTCAGGATACTCATCAGACAGAAATCTGCCCACGCTGAAGTTGTTGCAGTTTCCGTTCTTTGCCCTCTAGTAGTCCAAATTAAGCAATGTCAGTCTACCGGTATTCGTAAGCACAGAATAACCACCCACAAGTGAATAGAACTAGTACATGGTAAGACATGTGCCATAAGTTCCACCCATAATTTAACATAATTTATAATACTGAACTATCGGTGAGTATTGTTATAAGGAATCATATTTTATTTATATTTAACACGTATACACGCAAGCACATGCGCACTCTAAATTTTAGCCTTGGCTAAAGTAAATAATTTAAGCCAGTTGAAGACCTAGACCAGTATACTGATTTTCTCAGTGTAGGCCTTCTGCTTCGAATTTGTTCACTGGTTTAAACGGTTTCATTTATCCTGATGTTCTCTCACATGGTAGAAATGTAACAGCAGACGTTTTGCTTTCCTTACTGTTGTAGCTGATTATGTTCACATTTTACTTTGCTGCCCCGCTTGTTCTGTGTTTCCATTTTCACCAAGGAAAGATAATAATTTTAGACCTTGCTGACAGGGGTTTGTAACCTTGTAGTCACCATTCTGAGCAACTCCTGACATACTCTTTTCTCAGAGCAGCATATTGCAAAGAGGTTAATGTTTAAATGTAATACCCAGGGGCTGCTTTTGGAATTTAGACATAATCAGTGGAATTAACAGCATATATAAATTGTCAGTACTCTTTTTTGTACTTTATTACTCCATGGAGTTCTGCTCACTTAGAACGTTTAGAAAAAATTTTCACCTAGAAATCCTATTGTCACGTTTCCAGAAAAAGATGGCATAATATGGGAAATAAATCACTGTCTTACACATTATTGTTGTATCTAAGTCGCACTGTAATAGTCTGGATTGGTAGACAACTGGATGGATAAAGAAGAGTTTGCATGATAATGCTCAGAGGATGATGGTTAATGAGTCATTCTCTGCCTGGGGACCAGGGGTTGGTACTGAGACTGTCCTGTTTAATTTTGTTAAAGACCTGAAGGAGTAGATGAAGTGCACTTTTATCAAATTTGCAGATGTTACCAGACTGGGGGAAATAATTCAAGGACATCCTAGACATGCTGGTGGGGTGGGCCAGCAGGAACCTGATCAAACTTAATAAGGACAAATGGAAAGTTTCTCACCTTCGAAGGACAAGTGCCTGCAACAGCGTGATGGGCCCCTGCTTGCCTGGAGACCAGCTCTACAGGAAAAGCCCTGAAGGTCCTGCTGGGAGGCAAAGCTGACCATGGGTCCACAGGGACATGGGCAGGAAAAATATTGACAGCAGCCTGAACTCTAGGAAAAGGGACAGAGGCAGGAGATCCAGGGAAGATATTACAGCCCTCTACTCAGCTCTCACTAGAACACACCTAGATGCTGTGCCCAGTTTTGCTATCCCAATACAAGACAGACATTGATAAAGTGGAGGAAGTTCAGGAGACACCACTGAGATGGTGGGGGCTGGAGCACTCACTGTAAGGAGTGGGTGGTTGGGCTTGTTCACCATGGAGCAGAGATGACTTCAAGGGAATCTAACAGCAGCACCCAGTGACCATGAGGAAGTTGAAGTTGTTTAAGTACCATGGAGGTTCAAGACTCAACTGGATAAAGCCCTGAGAAGCCTGGTCTGACATTACAGGTGACACTGCTATGAGCAGGACATTGGCTTGACTGGAGATATCCTGATGTCCCTTATAGCCTGAGTTACTCATCCTGATACTGCATTTCCATTTTCTGAAAGACTTGAATGTACTAGAAGTTTGATTGAACAGTGTTTGGTGAATGCAAAATGAATTGGCTTCTCCAGCTAAGGGTGCAGATGCTTGGCATCACAAAGTGCTGTATAACACTCAATTGTATGTTTATTTATTCAGCCTGCAAATGTCTTCAGTAAGTATAACAAAACCAAATAGCAGTCACCGATCTTAGATAATGAATCATGAATAAGTGAAGCAAACAGATCACAGTAATTCACATAAATAAACTTCCATGGATGTTGTGGGAACTGTCTCGTAACAACTACATTTACAGAAATTAGAAACAATTTGGAAGTAATTTCCTACAAGCCTGAAGTCTAGATTAATTAGATGATTTATTAATGAGAATATCCTACTATATACTGTGTATGGTAAACAGCACAGGATCACATGCACAAATGAAATATCATATTTATGCTGTGGATGATTTGCGTTCACCGGAAACTGCTTTAGAAGAGGAGTTACTATGAAAACAAATTGCAGAACTATGTTGGATGCTCAAGCATTACACTGTGTCAGCTTTTCTCACAGACATCAGTTCTTTTAACTGTTCCACATCACAATAAGTAACTATCAGAATGTAATCCTTGGAGAAGTAATAACTAAAATAATTATCCTTTTAAATCACGAAAACAGTGAGCCCAAAACCATAAATATGAATAGTTGTCATGTTAAAGGTAGGAGTTTAACCTATTGCCTGCCAAAGCCCAAAAGACTTGCACTGAAGCAGTCTCGCAAAAACAAAAGACAGTTTAAGAGTTTGGTGTTGGCCCGCCAGAGCCCAAAAGGACTTTCACTGGAGCACTTTGCAAAGATATAACAGGTTTGAGATTGCTGTTGATAAATGTACTTACTGCCGTTGTGCTGATAACTCACATAGAATAGTAATGCTAGCAAAAAGAAATCTACCCCAGGTATCTTCACCATATGGTGAGAGGGCAATTCTTACTCAGAAAGCATCCCCGTCTTGGGTGGAGAAAGAGGAATACAGCCCATCGACTGTCGCTGATCGGTCTTCAGCCTTCCCCCACCACCACCCCACCCCAGCCAGGTATTTCCCCTCCTGGCTTTTTACACCCCAGCTCTGTTTGTCTCTACCTATTATGAGATATTTAGCATGATTTCAGTGGAGAGTTGAGTAAGCACATACACAATGTTTATTTTAGCATGTACTGCTTTGGGCTCATTAGCATATTGAGAGGTGTGAATTTAAATATTAATTCCGCACTTAATTAGCCACAAGTCTTTGCTCGGAAACTGGGACCTTCAACATTTTCTTTCTTTCTTCACTTAGCCAAAACAGAGCTGTCTTATCTTCACAAGACTCCCTTCTGCAGCTATTATTTATGCCAACTCAAGGAATCTTCACTCCTAGAGATAACAGGAATCTCATGCTTGCAAACGTCTTCACCTTTTGTGCAGAATTCCCACAAAAGTGAGACATAATCTCCAACTTCTTAATTCTGTAGCTACTTCTATCTGGGAAAAGGGTTTTTCTATTTGACATTGTTCTAAAGAATTTACACTGTTCTCTGCTTTTTCTGATGATATCCAAAATAACAGAGCCTGGGAGTCTCTAAACCAGCTTCTAACTCAGAATACCTTTTCAACATTCCCAATCTCCTAAGCTTACATAGTTATTTATTTAATTTGCTTTTCTGAAGCAAATCAGCACAGCATTATGGGATCCATTGGTGAAGTCTTTACTCTTGTTTATAAAATGTGTAGTAGCTTAGACAAGAGACAAAAAAAAAAAAAAAACATTCAGTGTATTTAGGCCAATCTAATCCGACTCAAAGAATTAAAACTGCCATGAAAATTAAATGCTACCCGCTATGGAAAGGTAAAAGTGAAAACTAAAAACGGGGATGCTATGGCAGTTATTAACTTTTCTTGGGGTTTTGTTTCTTTCTTTGTTTGGGTGGTTGGTTTTGGGGGTTTTGGGAGGCTGGGTGTTTAGTGGGTGTTTGGAGGTTTTGTGGTTTTGGTTTGGTTTGGTTTTGGGTTTTTTGTTTGTTTTTTTCCACTCAGGATGGAAAGTGGCCATTAATCTCAGCCTTCTTAGAAACTCAAGGAGTCTCTGTGTAGGATAACACACTCCCAAACACAAAAAGTGGCTCTGCACAAACTAACACTAGTACCACAAGCCATGCCGGTATTTCACAGTAGCTTCCCAACACAAGAAAGATACCAATTCAGTGGAGTAAGTCCAGTGTAGGGCCATGAAGATGATTAAGGATCAGGAACATCTATCACACCAGGAAAAACTGAGAGAGCTGGGACTGTTTAGCCTAGAGAAGAGATGGCTGTTCTCTAGAAAGGAGGGATGGAGGATCCCATCTTCATGCATAAATATCAGATAGGATATTTCTGTCTTAAGAATTTAGTTTCCAGAAATACAGGAGAAATTTCTAACTGCATTACTTTTGCTTGTTTTATTAGCCTACAGAGCACTGCGTGCACAGTGCCCCAACAGACCTAAAAAGCATCAGCAGCTGCCTCAACTAGTGAGTTCCTTCAGACTTAGCTTGCTTTCTTTTTTTTTGCTGTATGAAATATTGAAAGGCTACTAAAGGCTACCAGGGTTCCTTCTTAGTAGGAACATACAATTTAGTGTCGTTTTTTTAAAGAAGATTGTGTATATGTGTGAAGGGGTGCTAGTGTTGGTAACATATTCCATAAGCAACCCAACAGAAAATATTTCCCAATGTACACCATGTATAATAACGCATATATTTTGCGTACATGCCTTCTCTTGCATTTACAGAGCACCACACCTTTACCTTGGTGACTCTGATCAACAAGCTGAGTGAATCTGTTTCTTTACAGGCAATTGAATATTTGTTTCCTTTGCTTCCAAATAGGACATTGGCACATTATGTTACTGTGCACCAGTCATTGGAGTGATAATCAATTTCAACTGGTAAAACCACAGCATTCAATGTAAGCAATAAATATAAAAGAAACCATTGAAGTAGAAATGCACAATATATCATTTGGCAGGGGGTCGTATTAAATGATTGAAGAATTTGATTTTGAACGGTTGGATTGGAGCCAGCTTCCTATGAGCAGGAGCATCTCGCCCCAGCCCTTATTTGTGGAAAGAGGAATAATGGGAGCCTTTGGCATCTCTTACATTACAGACACTGTCTGGTGTTCAAATCAAGTAGAATAAAGGATCAGGTGTACTGTAATAGGTTCTCACTTGTCACAGCAGAAAATGAAGTGGAGGGCACTGGTGCTTTCTGTTCTTGGACATAGGCAGCTAAATCCAAGGCAGGATGGCAGCACTTAAATGTGCCTCATAAGGCTCTCTCTTTAGCCTTTCTCATTTGAAGTCTACAGCCCTGAAATAAATGTATAGGCTCCCTCCAATATTCACAGATCACAGCAAGCAGAGATTTTGCAGCAGGCAGCACACAGGGAGTTCATGAACATTACTGAACAACCCATCCAAACAACTGCTCAGACAGCTGGAATCGTTTGTCTTTTCTGAAGGCCTACATTTCAGCTGGAAAAGTATTCCAATTTCATGCTAGTAAAAATGGAATTACAGGAGTATTTTCTGGCATACGCCTAAAATCATTTTCCAAGAGAAAAAAAAAAAAGAAAAAGTCAATCCTCAACATCCTCTTCCCTGTGACAGCTCTGAGAGTAATAACATTCATTGAACAAAGTATCTGTAGAGGAGGAAACCCACCTTTCATCAGCATACTACCTGATTTCTAAGATGAAATGCTCAGTGCAAAACAACTTTCTAACAAATATTTTCCCTTATTTATGACCTTGGAGAAACACTGATCAATGATTAAGTCAAAGACCAAAGGAAGGCTTATTCGGACACTGACCTGTGAAGACAACGTTCTTGTAAACACGCAATCTTCTCAGGCTGCCTGCTAAGCTTTGTTCTGAAATTACCAGGAAAAAAACCAAACCAAAACAAAACCAACATTTGTACAATCTTTCTCTTCTATTACTGCAGGAAAGATTCTGGATGCTATGCAATATTAACAAATATACAAATATTCAGTTAGTGAGTCCTTGCTGTTATGTTGTACTGACAATTGTAATTATGCCTAAATTAATAAATAGTGATAACTACAACCATAATGAAGTATCTTGGATAGAAACTATATCTTTTAAAAAATGTATCCAGAATCCTCTTTTCCTGATTAAATGAGTGTTTACACTTCCAGTTTTCCTAGCCTTGGAGAAGACTTCACCATCTCCAATGCCACTGTAATTATTCTCGGCACAGATTAATCATAAAACATCCTCCTTACCTCGTTTCTTGTTTTCTAATGTAGGATTTAATTTCCTTTTTCTTTCTTTCTTTCTTATAAGAATGTTTAAAAGTTTTGCATGTATTTGTAGAAGAGAAAAAAATAAACTATTTAATCTGATATGAAATGAATTTTTTTATAAGTTTCTTAAATGTTTCAGTTCAGAGAGGACTCTTTTTTTATTATTAGTCATTTTTCTACCAGAGATGTATTGTGGTTTAAGTGATAGTTTCTCTGTAACTAACTTGTGCCACGTCCACAAATATCCACTTACTTCTCAGATCTAGAAGAGGTAATGGCCATGCCAATATCTGATACTGTACAGGAAAAGAGATGCAATCTCTGCCAGGAAGCAGTGGTGACAGCCTGCAAATTGTGTCTGAAAACCTGGTACTTCAAGTGGTACACTTGGAAACAAGACATGCTTTCTAACTCCTGACTTCTTTTGCTCTGTATTTGCTTCTTCATCATCGCTTCTTAATCATCATCATCATCATCCCATCACCATCATCGACTCAGGAAAGAATCACACTATTAATCACAACGTTTATGGTTTTCTCCTGCATACAACCTTTTATCACATTATGAAGATTCTCCAAACTCTCTCTTTCTGCTCTCATTCTTCTCGCCACAGATAACTGCCACAAATAGCAACTCCCTTTGGGATTTACTGGAGTATTACTTTACTTGCAATTATTTCTAATGTTGTGGAGGAAATCTAAATGCAGTCTTTGAAATGTAACATGAGCTACAATCAGGATCCGTTCCTCTTAACCTCTTTCATTAATTTTATTGTATTTGTAGCTACTGTTATCTTGAATATTTCTCTTCAGCTTTAAGTCCTTGGAGTTTTGGTTTTGTTTTTTTTTTTTAATAGTCCTTAAACTCTAATACTCTGGAGAGTGAATGCACTTTGTTTAGAAATTGGAAACATTTTTCATGGAAAACAAATAAAAAAGAAGATTCAATGGTATAATTTCCATACTTATATTTCCATATTTCCATCTGAATTTCTGATCTTACGTTTCCTATACAACAGTAATAATGACTTTCTGCACTGCAACAGTGATCTTTAATTTAATTACCATCAAGTGCTGATCATTGTAGTATTTAAGAGCCTTACATTCTCTTAGGAGCTTTTTTCTGCAGTTAGTTGCTAAGATGTTCTTCAGCAGTTTGAAATTTTTTGCACTTCAATGAGCTTCTTTCTGTTTTCATCATGCCTTCAAAATAAAAGCATTTATTATTTTAATTACTTAAATTTCATAAATAAGTTAATTGCAATTGTAGTTTGAACTCCTTGCTTGCTGTGTTCTTGTCATGAAGTTAACACAAAAATCCCTTCTGCGTGTGTTATATACCACCTAGAGGTGCTCAACCTCCACAGCTACTCCTGAACCTTGTGGTACCAAACAATTTACATAGAACAATCTCAGCCCTGGTGAGACACATCCGGAGGGCCGTGCTCAGAGCTGAACGTCTCTTCTATGAGAAGAAGCTGAGAGATAAGATTGTTCATCCTGGAGAAGAGAAGGAGATCTCATTAGTGTGTGTAAACACCTGATGGAGATAGTAAAGAATATGAAGGCAGATTCTTCTTACTAGTGCCCTGTAAATGGGACAAGAGGCAATCAGCACAAACCGAAATACAGATAAACACTGGAACAGGTTATCCAGGAAAACTGTGAAGTCTGCACCCCTACAGACACAGAAAACATCACAGTGTCCTGAGCAACCTGTTCTATGTGACCTTGCTTTGAACAAAGGGAAGGAACTAGTCAGTCCTATGGTTATGTGACTATCAGTTGTCAAATACACTTTAGCTTAAATCTTTGTTTAGGAAAAAAAAAAAAGATATGCCTGTATTCAGAGGGAGGATGACCTTTGATGCTGATTTTGTTATGTACCCTGTATTGCTGGGAAGGGGATATTGCTTGTCTGTGACTACAACTCTCCACAACCTCCCTGTTGGAATAGCCTAACTTTTGCAGCCCTTCAGACACTCGTTTGTTAGCCGCAGACTCTTAGCACTACCTCAAGCAACGTACACAGGCCTTCTGAAATATTTTCTGCACCTCAGTTGTGATTCATTTTGAGATAGGTGCTGACATGATCAGATTTTGAAGGATTACTGGCCATGTGCAGAGAGAACGCTTAGTCATTTGGGAGCATTTACATCAAAAACAAGCTCCAGATCACTTCAGCTCTAGCTCTGTTGTAGTTTTCCAAGATCTCCACTGTTTGAATTAAGAACTTAATCTTCCTAACTAAGGGAGCTCGGGAATGGAATCTGAAATAGGGTCCTTTGGCCCTTAAGGAATTATATACCTTAAACTTGGTCCCATTAGGCACTTAACGGTGCCTAAAATCAGAGACTGAGACACATTCCTCAAAAGAAAAGGATAGAGCAAAGAGTCCTATCAATTTAACAGAACTTTGAATCCAGCCCCATTTTACAGAACATTCTGGTATTTCTATAGGTCTAAAAATACCACAGATACTACATTACGTCAGGATCAGGGGACAGCAGCATCTCTCTTACGAGGACATGCTTAAAGAGTTGGGCTTGTTCGCCCTACTCCATGGAAATGTTGTAGTGGCCTAGCAGTACTCAAAGTGGGCCTGTAGGAAGGGACTCTTTTATCAGGGAGTGTGGTGATAAGTTAAGGGGTAAAGGTTTTAAGCTGAAAATGGGTTAGATTTAGATTACTTCTTAGGAAGAAATTCTTTACACTGAGAGTCACACACTGGAACAGGTTGCCCAGAGAAGTTGTGGGTGCCCCATCCATAGAAGTGTTCAAGGCCATGTTGGATGAAGCTTTGAGCAACCTGATCTAGTGGAAGGTGTCCCTGCCCACGGCAGGGGGATGGAACAAGATGATCTTTAAGGTCCCTTCCAACCCAAACCATTCTATGAATCTATGATTCCATTTTATATTATATTACATAGAGGATATAATATTATATACATTACATTATATTTAGAATATTATGTCCAGGATTGCATTCAAGCAAAGTTGCAGTTTTAGGTATGAAAGTGATATTTGAAGGAAGAGACTAGTAAAAGCATTTATTGGTTGTTGTTATGAGTGAAAAAGATATTTTAGGACCTGATCCATTTAACAGTTTTCAAACATTTACTTTATCTTGAGGTAAAACACACCCTAAAATATCTATTTCTCACCAAAACTGTAAAGTGAGTCTCAATGACAAGTTCAGATATAGGTGTTCATGCTGTAAATAGTTACACATTTCTGAGTAAAAATCCTATGTCCAGGTGCCCAGAAATAATATATATTTAAAAAACTCCCTCCCTTCTATTTGCTATATTCACAGTGCATGCAGCACAGATATAGGTGTCTTAGTGCAATGGATATAGACAGAACATTTATACAGGAGCCGTTGTTTAATGTTTCGCTTACAAGAAAAAAACAGAATCTGGAAAACTTCCCAAATTATGCATCTGTTCCTTTTAATTTACCCCTCAGAGGAATGGGCAGACCAAAGAACAGGGAAAAATGAATACATGTATTAGTAACTGATGCTTTCTCTTTCTAAAACATTTAAATGATCCTTTCTCATATGGCAAACCCCTGGCTACAATTTTAGTAGTGCTAGAAAATGTGGTCAAGGCACTGCATGCTTGAACCAGAAAACTACGGATGTTAATAGAAATTCTTCAGTGGTTCCAAAGCTTTAATTTGGATCCCCACTGTGGGTCCAACATGGGACAACAAGATGTAATTACACATCAGACAAAATTGAATACCACATATTCCAATCACTTTGCTTTGGGAGGGTTTGGAATAGTGTTTGGTATTAAAATAAATGAGCAAAGGGGTATGATCCCTTCTCCTGAGTGCAAAAGACACAAAGGGAAAAAACATTATGGCAAAATACCCTTATAAATAAGAAATTTTAACAAAAGTACCATCCCAGACAGCAAAAAGCTACATGCTGCTCCTGTAATTACTGCATGCACACTGTACTTGTAATAATACAAGATTGACAGCAGTGCTAACCCAAAGTTATGACTGGGGCTACCTCCAGTGGGAAGGGCAGGTCGGTGGGGTTCCATTAATAAGGCTGCCGCTAAAGAAATCAGATTATTTTTCCCTGGAGGCAATTAGTATCGTTATTGCTATTTTATCAAACCATGCAAGGTTGTTTTACTTCATGAGCTCGATATATTCTGGCTGTATTTCCCCTTAAAATCTTGAGGTTCTCTGGAAATATGCTGCCATTTATCGCACAATCTGTATTGGTTAGAAGATGCTTTTTCACTGTCTTACTCCCAGGGAATTCAATAAAAATTATGTTATCACCACCTACTCTGAATGTAAAAAAGTTATCGGGCAAGACTTTTTCATTGTGTAGACGTTTTGGAGAGAATGCTTTAGGATAAGGCTCGGTTTACTTTCAGCACTTCAGATCTGGAGTAGCATGGGGATTTTGCTGGGTTTTTGGCTTCTAGCCCTTGAAGCCTCCATCTGATATTTACATTGCAATAGCACTGAAATTTATTTTGTGTTAATTTCTTATGATTATTCTCCTCTTTTCTCTATGTGGCAGGGTCAGTGGTTTTTACTGCTATATTGATAATCATCTTGATTTACTTGTTACCTATGTCTGTATGTGCTTGTGCCCGCTTCATCTGGGGCATATCCATAATTTTTATATACTCTTTATTCTTTTCAGCAGTAATTTCTGCTGAATGCAAATTATGTGTAACTGTGATAAACACTGATAAATAGGAAGTTAGCAGGATGACAGGGGAGGGATTTTCATCTCTTAAATCCATCTGAAATGCTTTTATGTCATAGTTACCATTTTTATAGAAAATGAATTGTGTGTGGTCGCTTCAAAGAGCAGATAATATACCAGCCACCAAGCCTCAGCTTGTTTAGTATTCAGTATAAGGTAGTGAGGTTCCAGCTGGGATTAGGGAATTAATTAAACAGTCCATGTTTGACAAAGGTAGCTGAGTAGGAGTGACCCAAATATAAGAACCTGTGAGCACCCAAGGCATTCAGCCTGAGGAAAGGGCAGCAAGGATAACTGCACAGACCTCTTAAAATCAGCTTTGAAAGACAGGGGAAGTGGAGGAGGTGAATCAGCAAAGCTGTGCATTTTGAAAACAGAAGGGAAACTTGAGAAAAATAGAGGAAAAAAGAATTAAAACAACACATTGAAAAGATAGACTATTCCCAGAGGATGAGACCTTTAAATCACAAAAACCAGGCAGAAACCTGGGGAAACTTTAAAGGAGAACTTGCACCAAAGTGCCGTGGAACTCTAGGCTAGTTTAGATCTTAGGCTTGTCTGCAGAACTATGCTGCTGGTTACACAAAAAATAGGGTTTGTTTCTAGGCGATACAGTTAGAGGAGTATTCGGTTATTCAATGAGGCCAAGATAGTCTTATGTATTGATTTGCAGATAACCTTCTCTTTGCAGATTTTGGCAGAGCTGAGTTTAGGTGATGCTTAGCAAATCTGTTCTTCACCTTGGAGACTGCTCAATGTTGAGAGGAGAAGGTGAACTGAGGATGGAAGGGAGATATTAAAGTAGACAGAACTCCCACCCAGCAAAGTAAGTATAAATATTATAGTGGTGCACACACCTTTGAGGGAATAAATACCCCAAAACATCTTTAAGGAACCCATGGAATAGCTAGAGCTTCCTGCCAAACTGCCAGGAGCTTGAGCAGGAGCAAGTGCTGGCTAATGCCAAGTTTAACTAAAGAATTCTCTGGCAGCTGCAGACTAGTATTTTCTCTGCATTTTAGGAGAGTCAGTAGGCCTCTTATTGCCCCAAATAAACCACACAGCATCACACTCTTTTTCTCTCAAACTGAAGATTCTTGGTTGCAGTTGGGATGCCATGTCAATATTTCCCACGTATTATACGAAGAACTATACAGGGATATTATGCAATTCACTAATTAGAGAAAAGATTTCACATGATGTTATGAAAAGAAAGAAAATATATTTCCAGCAGTAAACTGTGATGTCAAAACACTGTGTTACCCAATGACTGTGCTAGATCTGAGAATGCAACCACTGATTCCCTGAACTATTCATGTGGTAAAAGCTTGATCTTATATGAGAAACCAGAAAGGCTAGCAAACAGTAAGTCTTCTTGGAAAATATTCTGTTCATGGAAAATCAGAAAATATTCATAATTGTCTGTATATTTTCTTGTTTATTTCCAGGGAATATTTAATTTATTTATTTATTTATTTGTTTGTTTGTTTATTTGTTTGTTTGTTTATTTTTGGTGAAGTAAAGAGAGTGGTGGTAAATGGAGTTCAGTCCAGCTGGCAGCCAGTCACCAGTGCTGTTCCCCAGGGCTCAGTATTGGGGCTTTTCCTCTCAACATCTTTATCAATGATCTGGACAAGGGGATTGAGTGCACCCTCAGTAAGTTCGCATATGACACTAAGTTGGGAGGTAGTGTTGATCTGCCTGAAGGACAGGAGACTCTACAGAGGGATCTGTACAGGCTGGATCAATGGGCTAAGGCCATTTGTATGAAATTCAACAAGACCAAGAGCTGGGTCCTGCACTTGAGTCACAACAACCCCCTGCAGTGCTACAGGCTGGGGGAAGAGTGGCTGAAAATCTGCACAGCAGAAAACGACCTGAGGGAGTTGGTTGATGGCCGATTGAACATGAGCCAGCAGTGTGCCCAGGTGGCCAAGAAGGCCAATGGCATCCTGGCTTGTATCAGCAATAGTGTGGCCAGCAGGAGTAGGGAAGTGATTGTCCCCCTGTACTCGGCACCAGTGAGGCTGCACTTTGAATACTGCATTCGGTTTTGGGCCCTCACTACCAGAAGGACACTGAGGTGCTGGAGCATGTTCAGAGAAAGGCAATGAAGCTGGCAAAGGGTTTAGAGAACCTACCTTATGAGGAGTGGCTGAGAGAACAGGGATTGTTTAGTTTGGAGAAGAGGAGGCTCCAGGGAGACCTCATCACTCTCTACAACTACCTGAAAGGAAGCTGTAGTGAGGTTGAGGTCGGTCTCTTCTCCCATGTTACAAATGGCAGGATGAGAGGAAATGACCTTAAGTTGCATCAGCGGAAATTTCGGTTGGATATCAGGAAAAATTTCTCTACACAGAAGGTCATTATGTATTGGAACAGGTTGCCCAGGAAGGTGGTGGAATCCACTTTCCTGGAAGTGTTTAAAAGCCGTGTGGATGTGGTGCTGATGGACATGGTTTAGAGACCCTGGCAGTGCAGGGTGAATGGTTGGGCTCAATGATCTTAAAGGTCTCTTCCAACCACATGTGATCTGTGATGATGTGATGCTGTAATGAATCTATTTAATTAAATAAAAGGTTGATATAACTGTAAACTATACAACCATGGATATGTTCTACTTAAGTAATGAGACATTCGATATTTAAGATTAAAGAAACAGGAGCACGTTTGAAAATGTTCTCACCAACCTACCTGTTGTGAGCACCAGTCTTTAAACTCTGGGAATACAAACTGTGGCTGAATTATGGTATGAAAAGAAATGAATTTTTCAGGATCAGCTGCAGCTCAAAAAATACTGTATGGCTCAGACCTTTACAGTTTAATTCAGCACAACTGACAGCCCATTCACAAAGTCCTCAGCACTAAGCTCCCTTCGATAAAGGTTATTTATTGGACATCAGGGTCATAGAAAATTTTAAAAATACAACTAGTCACTTGACCTTTGTTAGCTCAGATACATTCACCTTTCTGTAAAATGATTGTGCCTGCTGTGTGACTTAGCAACATCAGTACAACATTTTGCCGTGTAGGAGAATAAATGAAGGCTCTTATTCCCTGCATCGGTGGACACCGAGTGCTTACTGATACTGTAAAGAAAGTTACAGATTACACAGGACTACGGGTCCCCCCTTTATAATGTGACCCACCGAACTGCATTCCTTTTTCTTTAGGCATGAGAAGATTTCCTTGCTTTCACTGTTTTATCTATACCTCTCTCCAGTCAAGACCCTATTTAAACACAAAATAAGAAGGGAGAATATCTAAATTTAGCTCCAGCTGACAACTGTTGATGAATTTTTATCCTGACATGTACAGTTAGGAGGATTTGCAGGTGTGCTGCAGAAGCAGTGCTTTCTGGGCACACATGGTCCACTGAAAACAGCCCCAGACCTACTTTAATTATGAGAGCTACATGCTAATTACTATAGTACATTAAATGGGATTGGAACTGTGGTGTTTCACTAAGTCTCCCAAAAGTGGGCTATGCCAGATGAGCTCATGAGGCAGATGTGACAGCTCATGATGGCAGGCACACTTTGATAGATTGGCTATGCATTCCCTTATATACATTGCAGATAGGACAAAGAATTATAATTTAAAGGAAAAATGAAAAAGCTCCTCATCTCTTTAAGAGAAGGAAACTTGGAGAGAAATATTTTCTTTTAGAGGCACCAGGAGGATTGTATCCTGAGAGATTCTTGTTTCTAAAAGCTGACAAGCTCAGGGGAGCAGTTACTTCCAACAGAGATGTCAGTGTTTGTGAGACAAGAGAGCTTCTGCAGAAGAAAACATAGGTGTAGTAACCAGAGGACGCAGAGCAGGCATTTGATAAAGTTTATTCTTTTCATGGTTCATGTTCAGGAATCCCAGGTTCGGATGTGTGTTTAAATATTTGTAGGCGATCAGATACTGCTGCCAAGTGAAACACAGACTAACAAACAAGCAGTACAGTACCGTCACTTCATCTCTTGACACCATAGTGCTACCCTTATAAAGGTATATTTGACCACAGAATTGAGAAACTTTATTAAGACTACCATCAACCCTGAGGAAGTGAGTGAAAAGGTGCCCACTAATCTCAGTAGTGTTGGCTTCAGAGTGGAGAAGATTCACTAACACCAGAAAAACAAGGAAACACATGAACACTTAGGTTAAATTTTGTGAAAAACTGTTTTGAACAGGGGATGAAGGTGCTTAAGATTAATCCAAAAGTCTGGTTTATTTGCTTCAAAAATTGGTCAAGGCCCGTACTATTCTCTCAGGATCTGTTGACACTTTAAATTTTCACTTGTGTATCTCCTTTACAGAATAGTTTAAACTGTGCTCTGAATTACATCCATTCATCAGATGTCCTTTTGCACTTCACTGACGTGCAGTTAAAAGGAGAATTTAATTCAATGTCTCCATGAGGGACCAATATGCCCAGTCCAGCTTTTAACACCATCAAATAACTTTCATGTTAAGAAAAAAAAAAAAAAGAGAGAGAGAGAGAAGAAGTAATTCTCTTGAAATCCAACCTTCCTTTGCCTAAATAACTCCTGTGGTCCAGGAGTCCGTGATCATCTACATATATTCTCATTACAAGTTCTTACTGTCTGGTGAGACAATTGAAATAAGATTAAATACAAGGCACATGAAAGTCTTCAAAATATTGAAAACAGCCATTCCACTCTTTTCTTTACACTGTAGCTCTGTACACAAATCTCAGTGCTTCACACCTTCTCTGAGGGAACACATGAGATGGTTATTTTAGTGTTAGAACATTGTGAAAACAAATAAAAAATTAACAAGATTTTTTCTTCCTATACTTCAGAGGTATTTTGTTTTCCTCATCCTTATTATAACTGTATGTATTTTGGGACTTCCTTTGGAAATGGAATTTCAGCTGCAACCAGATGCACAGAAAAAATATTATTATTACACAGTAAGGGCTAAGAGGAGAGATGATTTTATAAGCAAGTTACTAGATGAGCATTTAAATGGCACAGATTCAATTACCAGCTTTGCCAGAATCTTTCTGAGAGCTATAAGCAAGTCAATTACAGTAAGATTAAAACAATATCTTTTTTTCTTTAAGTATTGATTGTGTAAAGTGAAACCCACACGATTTCCAAGAAGAGCAGCTTACTTCAGACTTCCTTTTGCCTACCTAGGCCACTAAACGAACAAGAAATTATTTCACTTGTCTGTTTTCTTACAGCCCCCACAGATGCTGCATTTTAATTCTGTGGAGACACCTTTTCAAGCAGAAGAAAAGGCCCTGTGCCCGTCAGCAGGTAGACTGTTATCCTGGTAAACAGCAGCTCTGGCTTGAAGAATTTTTTCAAGCTTCTTTGGCAGATGTTGCAACTGTTAAGCCTCATATTAAATAGAGACTTCAGCAACAGTAGCAGCACATCTCCCAGGAGCGAAGACTGAGAGATGCATTTTCAAAGAAATGACCTAGGAACCGGGTTTTGACTGAACTCATTTTGACACAGGACGTAAATTTATACTTATGTGAGACATAGAAGATTACTGATACATACTGACAAGTACGAGTTCCTCCATTCATGCTTTGGATCAATAAATGTGAACCAGCTGATACGTGGATCCCAGATGATCCAGATCCATCTACATATTCAAGAAAATCACTGTACAGGGGATACTTCTCAGGGCAGACTGTCACATCAACAACTCCAGACCATGTGAAGTCAAACACTTTCTTGACTTCTTTATGGTATACTCTGCTCTTCGGAAGACCTAAGCATATACTATTTACCTTTCTTGACAAGTTACATATTGTACTTTGACACAGAGCTGTCAGCTGCTTATTGTGGCTTCCATTTCCATAGACCCGAAAGTTTTCTGTTCACTAGGCACAGAGTTCTTGCCTTTGAGTTCTGCACTAAGAAAAGCTTTTAACTTTTGGCCTTTGGAGCACAAAGCGTAACAATTCCCCTCTTGATCTAGACATTGAGTTTTTTGTGCTACATCATTAAATGGGAACTAATAGTGATTTCATTTTTAATTTTAATTTGGTCACAGGTTCTTAGGAATAATGCAAATTATAGCAGCAGTACAATCTATGGACATTAATACTTGGGGCCGTGCCTCATTTACCTGATATAAGTAAGGGCAGTTATGAAGATGTTACTGTCAGATTGTTTTTGATAGTAGCAGACAATATATCAAGGGAAAATAATTATGAATTTTGTCTTGGTTATTCAGAATGGATATCAGGAAAAATAAAATCTGTAGGAGTTTTGTGTAGCCCTGGAACAGGTTACTCAGAGAGGTGGTGAAATTTTCATCCTGGGAGGTTTTTATTCCTTGGCTGGCAAAGCCAGGGTTGATCTGATCCAGTCTTGGTGGCAGCTGTGTTGGGTTGACCTTGACTAGCTGCCAGATTGCCACCGAGTTGCTATCTCACACCATCTTCTCAACAGGACAGGGGAAGAAAATACGATAGACAAGCTTGTGGTTTGTGATAAAGACAATTTAATAAAAGAAAAAGCTGTGCATGGAAGCAAAGCGAAAAGAGGAATTTACTCAGCACTTCCCATTAGCAGGCAGATGTCCAGCCACTTCCTAGGAAGCAGGGCCTCAGCATGCGTAGTGGTTGTTTGGGAAGGCAAATGTCTTAATGGCAAATTCCTTTCCGGCTTCCTTTCCCTCAGCTTTTATTGGTGAACATGATGTCATACGATCTGTAATATCCCCTTGGTCAGTTTGGATCAGTGTCCCCTCCCAATTTCTTGCCCACCCCCAGCCTACTAGCCTTTAGGTGTGGAGAGGGTGAATGGAGAGAGAGCCTTGGTGTTGTGCAATCACCAAAACTTTGGTTTCTTATCAACATTGTTCTAGCCACAAATGTGAAGCACAACACTGTATTGGCTACTATGAGGACAATATGGACTCCATCCCAGCCAGACTCAGTACAATAGTTTATCTCTGAATTGACAAGGAGACTTGATGACCTCTAGAGGTCAACACTTCTACGACTCCATAATTCCTTTCTTACATCCCCAAACCCTGTGTTATATGCAAACGAACTGTCTTTAGTGATTGACTTCTAGTCTTTTATGACTGCATGAAGGTCAAAATATTTTAAAATATCCCCATAATGACATGTAAAAGCTCTTATGTAGTGTTTCATTTACAGAATTGTGCAAGCACAAAACTATAATCTGAAATAATAAACTTAAACTATGCAATAGTAATTGTCAGTCACCTTCAATCATCAAAACCCATTTAACAGTATCCAGGTCAGGAGACAATTTTAGCCAAAAGATAATTGTACATTGACTGCTATCTTGCTTTCTAGTCTGACAATACTTTGGCCTAAATTTCTGTCTTTATTTCTTCAATATGCCTTGGGGGACACTATCTCAGTTTTATCATTTCAAAGGAAATGAGAAAATCGTCTTTATTTGTCTTATAGCTCATGGAAATTAAAATTAAAAAAAAAAGAGAGAGAGAAAAAAAATGTGCTCGTCCCCTGAATTGCAAAAAATCCTCCCTTTTATTTTAAGACAAGTAGGTTTTTAGGGAGTGCAACACCATAATGCTCATGATGAAAAACATTCTGAAATACTTCTTAAGCTTTTTAAATCATTATAGCCACATTTGCCATCCCCTTTTCATTTTCTATGCAAGTCACTCCTTAGCTGGTGAAAAACTAGAATTTGCATGACCCATTTCCTGTACAGTTTAAAAATCCAGTTAGTGATTTCTTCACATTAATTTCACTGAAGCTGTCTGAATTCTGCTAGAGAATTCATCTCACTGGGGTTAGATTTGCACCCAGGAATGTAGATAAAAGGTCATTTGTAACAACAGTCCAAGCTCATGTTAACTGACAACAACTTTGAAAGGTATTAGGTAAACCATCAAATTAATTTTGAAAAATTACATGTTTTTTTTCATTTCCAAAATTAGTAATGGTGTTTTTGTACTCAATTTTTGTCAGACTGGTACAATTGGTCATGAAGCTTATGAAGAAAGAGCTTGAGGCCAGGCAGGATAGCCCATAGCACTTCAAACGGCGTTAAGCCCTTACATTTTGGACCACTGAACCATCTAGTAACATTGCTAAACTTTCTGAAGTATAGATTGTCATTTCTTAGCTTTGTTGACTTTCAAAAGCTGTTGACTTTGAAAGACTCATTTAGACGAACTGGCGATAATGTCACTATGTGAAGTGCTTAACAAGCTCCCTTTTAAAAATTGTAGCATCCAGAGATGAACACTATGATATTGAATAGACAGTTGTGGTTGATTTTCTTCCTTCTAACTTCTAATAATATCCCAAAAATTTAATTTAAAAGCTATTCAAAGGTTTACAAATATTTGATCTGTAATATAATCCCAGAGGACCTAAATATAAGCAAAATGCATTAGTCTGAATCACTCAATTCTGAAGAGTATCACCATTCATCTAATTTTCGGTTTTTTTAGACAGAACACTTCTTTTCCTTCTGGGCTATGAATGTCTGCAAGATGATGTCAGAATCAAGGGAATGATGACTCAGTGTACAAGTTTGACTAATTCTAAAGGCTTAGAGCTTTTTGTTTAGTTTAGCGACGTCTTGTTTATTACTCAAATACTTGGATGTATAAACTCTTCCATGTATCTTTACACCACCTTGTCTTGTGAAAAAGGTGGAGAACAGGCTTTTAATATGTAGTTTACTCCTGATCTCTTCACTGTGCATTGATTTATTCCTTATTAGCATCACACCCGAGCAAATGCAGGGTTCCTGAGCATTAGGTTCATACCAGATCAGTTTTTCAGAAGTACCAGTATGAATAATGTTGGCAGGTGGTTTTCACAGAGATTTATAAATTCAGATTTCTGGAATTGGTTTAGCCATATTTTTTTGTTACCTGAGAATATAGTGCACTCAGTGTGATGTGTTACTTGTGACTAGAGAGTTCAGTGGTTGCTACTCCATGTCAGGATGGGCTCTACAGTAAATTTAAGCATATTGCATGCTCATCAGCATGAAAAATGCCCAGTTACACTTGTAAGAATTTAATTCCTTGAGTAATTTCTCCAAATAACCAAGTACTATGATAGTTATTGCTTGCCAGGTTTCTAATACTCTTTTCTCAGTTCTACTTCAGAGACCCAAACAGGTTATTCAGGGTAATTTTGTATCCAGAGACTCTTTTAAAATATTATGTCAATCTTCATTGCTAGTAGGTTACGTGAAATTCTTGATTACCCCTGCTCTTTGAAATAACTGTTCCATTTAAACTCCCAGTGAAACGTGGCTTCTAACAGAGAATTTCCACTGACTGCAAGAATTTAAGAGAACATCACCTGTGCCTTCATCCTCCTAACCCTCTTCAATGTTACATGGTTTCTATTGGAAATTGGGCTGGAAAATAAACATGCAGATTAATAAAACTCTCTTTGTGGTGTTGTTCTTTCCCTTGCTATCAGGTCTCTTAAGGCATGTCTACACAATGAAATGATACTGAGGTGTCTAAAACATGATTGAGCAAGCTGGTAATCCTGCCTGGTCCTGTGTTGTTGCACCTGAGCTGATTAGTGTTGCCTTTCCTCCAGACTGTCCGGTGCTGTTGTAGCTCTGCTGCTTCCAGTCCAGATGACCTACACACGGCATCAGCTTAGGTTTGTGCTTTGGCAGCTTGTACTCTGCACCACCGGTGGTAGACCTTGACGTACAAATTCTCTTGCTTCCTGATAGGTTTCCCCATTGTTTTACTCTCCAGGTGAAAGTAAAGGATCTCCAGAAATTAGACTAAGTGGATGATCAAATGGATGGTTCTTACGTTGTTCACATACCTCATAACTGGCAGCTTGAAAACCAATTTTACCAGGTATCCACACTCTCAGTTTTCAGACTATTGCCCTTCTTTTTCACCTGAAGAAAGGAAAAGAAGTTGGACCCAAGGAGCAGAGTGACATATTTGGTTTTGGGAATAATATAACAAGTCCACTCTAAAAATATTCCACAAGTATAGAAGCTGAGCTCGATAAAACAGATGGAGAAGGATTTCATTTTGGATTAAAAAAAAAAGTTTAAAAAGTCAACACTTGTAGTCATATATTATTTACATAATTGTTTATTGATATAGATATACTTATACATATGTTAAGGAAGCAGCAGCACCCTCCCAGACTTCTCCTGTTCTGATTTATTTTTAGTTTCATTGTTCTGGTTCATTTGGTCAGTGAATTTATAGTAAAATTGGGTATCAAATTCTTTGTCTTTGTTTCTTCAGATATTCTTCCTACTTATGGAATATTTCCAGATTGTTTATGTCCTTCCACAAATAGGCTTGAACTTTCATTCTCTCTCACACGCCTTCAGCAAAATATTTTAGCCATTTTTTAAATCTCTCTCTTCCCACTCCACTCCCCCACCTTTCTTTACTATCAATTTTAATCTGTATTTCGAGCCCAGGAAAGATTTCCCCAGAGTAGCATCAAAAATGTTGCTATGAATATTCATAGATTACTATAATCTTGGAGATTTAAAAAAGAACTGACTATTGTCATATCAATGCTTATTCTCCCTATTATAAAATATTCAGTCTTGCCTATGGTTGATCTTCAATATCTTTTTTTTTTTTTGCAACACTTTTTCAAGTCAAACTTATTAATTACTACATAACATAAAAAGACATTGTAATTTAACACTTTCATAGCCTTTTTCCTCTTTGAGCTAGATGGTATTCTAGGAAAAAAAAGAAAGGATATTTGGTCTGCTTGTGGATCAAAACTGGAATCGTCGTTCACTGCATTAGCCACAGTTTTTTGTTTTATTTTTTGTTTTTTGGTTTTTTCCCCATCAATTTCTATCACTATCACTAACCAGAACCAATTTCTCCCCCAAACTTTCTGTCTATTCTACCCTTCATTTCTGAAGTCTAGTCCAGGGAGATTGCTCCATCTTGTTCCATAAGTTTGATTTTCTATTCCTAAAAATGAAAATAACTTTCATATTTGAAATAATGTATTGAATTATAGAGGTCACAGGTTGCTGCTTAAATACCCCTGAAAGCCAGTTCCTCCTTTTTCTTCCCTCCTCACCCATCAACTGTTATGAGTTATGCAGTATTAGCACTGGGAGACCTTTTCTTTTAGGCATTTTATATACAAAATAAAAATTAAAATCTCTCTCCAAAAGAGATTCCAGGAAGGAAGACAGTAAATGACTAGACATATGGAGAACGAGGTGAACAAAACAACATTGAAATATTGTGTTTAATGTAACACAAAGTAGTACTGCATAACCAGTGTCTAGGTACAGTTTGGCCTTCCTACAGGTTTGGGAATATTGATTTTCAAGTTGTCCCACAATGCTGTATGGTTTTAAAAGGACTGTTGTTCCCATACCTGGAAATTAGTTTGGACATAGAAACACAAGTGACAAATATTATTTGTGATTTCTTTTTTCTGTTTTTAAGTGCAGAACTCTTTGCAAGGCTGCACTTAGCATGATGGAAAACAAAATGTAGGGAACTAATGTTACAACATTTTGTTAGATGCAACATTTATTTAGATTAATGTTTTCTCTGGAACGTTTGGGGTTTTACAACAGTGCCTTCTTGCCGGAGACAAATGCCGTGTTATTCAGCAACAGTTCCTTCTCCTTCAGTATTGGTGTGAATAAGGGCATGTAGCATGCAAATTTGCCAGCTAAATTTATCTTGTTTGCTGCATATAGAAAAAGGATAAACTATTAAGGTATTACGCAAGCACTGTGAATTTGATTCCCAGTTATTCAAAGGACTGTTTCTGTGACTTTATATAGACCATACAATCTTTCACTTGCCTCATATTGTAAGATAGAGGTTAGATATCCACACTGACAATCATGTATCATGTTGAGTGCCACGCAGAAACAAGGTCAAGAAAATTAGTATCAGAATAGAGAGAATGATTGGGGAAGGTCTGGAGATTAAAGTGAAGGGGTTTGTGTGACATTAATGGAAATGTAAGTAAGTTTATTTTTTAAACTGTCTAAAAGAGAAGGATGTTTGACAGAGAAAAGAACCTGAGAAAACTGTCATTAATAGTGAAAAAAGAAACAGTGAAAAGCATCAGGATATAAAATACTAGGCGACACACTGACCACATATTGGTTAGGTGTCAGACCTGGGCTTATAGTGACCTGATGAGGTACATGCATAAGCACTACCAAAGGTTTTATGTCTTTACAAATAACTTAAGTTGAATTCACATGGGAGAATATTAAAATAACTGAAGATGCATTAATATTGTGTTAAATCTGAACAGTTGAAAATACATGTCTTAAAGAAGAGATTCAACCCAGATAAAACTTGTGAGATTTAACAAGAATACTAAAAATATCTTAATTTCTGTGGATGTAATAAAATGGAGGCAGATCATAAAATCATAGAATGGTTTGGGTTGAAAGTGACTTTTAAAGATCTATTTACAATCCCCTGTCACGGGCAGAGACATCTTTCACTAGAACAGGTTGCTCAAAGCCCCATCCAACCCACCTGTGAGCACTTCCATCTTCTCTGGACAACATCTTACAGTTTCTCACCACCTGCATTGTAAAAAATTTCTTCTTACGTCCAATCTAAACCTACCCTTTTTCAGTTTAAAATCACTGTACTTTATCCTGTCACTAAAGGCCTGGGTAAAAAGGTTCTCTCCATTTTTCTTATATGATTCCTTTACGTATTGAAAAGCCACAATAAGGTCTCCCTGGAACATTTTCCTCTCCAGACTAATCACCACCCTCAGTCTGTCTTCACAGCAGAGGTGTTCCAGCCCTCTGACCATTTTCATGGTCCACCTCTGGACATGCTTCAGCAGATGCATACCTTTCTGGTACCAGGGATACCCAGAGCTGGATACGGTGGTCCAGGAAGGGTCTTACCAGACCAGAGTGGATGGGGAGAATCTCCTCACTTGACCTGCTGGCTACACTTCATTCGATGTAGCCTAGGATGCAGTTGGCTTTATGCGCTTGAAGAGCACATTGTTGGCTCATGTTCACTTTTTCATCCACCAGTATCCCCACATCCTTCTCAGCAGGACGTTTCCCAATCAATTTGTCCCTAGCCTGTACTAATACCAAGAATTGCCCTGGCCCGGTGCAGGACCTTGCACTTGGCCTTGTTGAATTTCATGAGGTTCACATGTTCCCACTTCTCAAGCCTGTCAAGGAACCTCTGAACGGAATCTCTTCCCTCTAGGAAATCAAATGAACCACTCAGCTTGGTGCCATCCATAAACATGCTCTCAATCTCACTATCTATGTTGTTGATGAAGATATTGAAAGGCATTTGTTCCAATATGGACTCTTGAGAGGTGCCACCCATTACTGGTTTCTACTTGGACATTGAGCCATTGAGCCATTGAGCCATTGAGTCATTGGATACAGCCATCCAGACAATTCCACATAAAAAGCCTTACAGGAGTCTAGGTAGATGACATCCGTAGCTCCTTCCTTATCCACTGATGCAGTTACTCCATTGTAAAAATCCACTGTTTTAGTCAGGCGTGATTTGCCCTTAGTGAGCCATGTTGGCAGTCTCTAACTACTGTCCTATCTTTTATATATTTCAACATATCTTCCAGGAGGATCTGCTGAATGTTGTTCCAAGACTAAGAGGTGAAGCTGACTGGCCAGTAGTTCCCAGAGTCCTCCTTTATAACTCTTTTTAAAAATAGACGTGATATTTCCCATTTTCCAGTCACTGGGGACTTAGCCTGACTGCTGTCAGGATTTTTCAGATATGATGGTGAGTGCCTTGACAACTACATCAGCCAGTTCCCTCAGAACCCTGGGCTATATCTTGTCAGGTCCCACGGACTGAAGTATGTTCATGTTTCTTAGCTGTTCCCTAACCTGATCTTCATTTATGACGGAAGGGACATCATTCCCTTACTCCCTGCCATGAGATTCAGGGGCTTGAGAGATGTGAGAAGAGTGATTACCATTGAAAACTTAGGCAAAAATGATGTTGAATACGTCAGCCTTCTTCATATTGGTTGTCACTGGTTCTCCTGGTCATTCAAAAGTAGTTAGGAAATGTATTTCCATTCTACGACAAATAAAAGTTGTATTTATTCAGAGCTTTTGAGATGCTACAGAAAGTTTAAATGTTGAATTTTCTTATGAAATGTGTCTGATATGGAAGTTTTTTTCCAAGGTTCATATACATCCACAAAATTAATTTATTTTATTTTATAGACTTTCAATTTTACAATATTTTACTGTTTTGCTCAGAAGAAAACATTTATTTAAGGTGGCAGATTGTTTTTCATCTTACTTTATCTTGTATTATGCATATATATGTATATCTAGATTGTATATTAATTTTATTTTAAAATAAACTATACAACAAATATTTAAGTCAAAAAGTATAGAAATCAGCACACTTACCATGATTTTAATTCATTAAATCTTTGAGTGCACAGTTAAATCTATCGTTGTTGACTATATCATTTTAATTTTCTTACATTGAATAAGATTGTGATTCTTGGTACAAAAGTATACGTGAACGTAATTGTCGGTGAATTGTTACCAGTAAATCACAAGGAGCTGAAGCTCTGGCAGCCCTTCCTGCCTCCAGAAAGGTAAGAGCGCAGTGGGTGTAATAGACGGTATTGCTCCACCTATTCATTTCCACCTACTTGCAAACAAGAGATTTTACATGTGTCAATGTTAAGAAACAGACAACTGGTTAAATTTGAGCGACAAGATCTTAACAGGTATAAACTGTCTTTGCTGGCTGGTAAATCAACCCCAAAGGATGCTACAAGCTTCTGTCTGTAAATAGCAGTTAAATGAAGAGGATCCCTTGAATTTATAACTGAAGTTTACACTGAAGACAAATTCCTTGAAGCTTTAGTCACAGCTGGAAGCTTTCTCAAGCAGAAGTACGAAAGACTGTAGCTTAGCTCCTCGATTTACATTAGTTGGTCTTTTTGTGTTTTTTGTTGTTGTTACACTTGCAGAGAAAATCATTGAATGTATCATTCTTCAGTTCTCACATTTGTGTACATCTTGACATACCCTAGAGCTTAAAGTAAACCTCTGCAACATTTTGAAGCTGAGCATCCTTAAATTTGTATCAAAAGGAACAATTATCGATAGCTTAGGTTACAGTCTTTGCTTTGCTAAAACGCCATTTTAATTAGGTTGGGATAAAAGCACTTAATTCACTATGTGAGAGTCTTATACGTAAAAAACTCCTTCTCAGCTGCAATATTCACTTCCATTCAAGCTATTTAGTATCTGTTTAGCTCTTCTTATGACCCCAAAACAACGTCAGCTTCACACGTACAGAACATCAAAATCCCTGCTTTCTTCAGGTGGATTTTTCTGTTATCATGACTTCCAGAGAGGCCTGCTCAGCTGGATAAACGTGCTGTCTTTTTCCAGCGCGTAATACTGCTGTTAAAGGAGATGCATAAAAGTTTCTATCTACAAATCATACATTTTTGCAAGGCACATAAAAAAAGACAAGACACCAAGAGAATTTGCAAGTAATTAAAGTGGTTTGTGATTTTTTTTGTTTTTTGTAAAACTAAAACGTACCGCATTTTGTGATTGGTGAGTTGGCAACTGCTCACACATCTGTACTGCTCTTTGCAGTAACTCTTTCATTCCTTATTCTTCTGTATCCAGTTAGCCATGATTGTCACAAAATGCTTAACATATTTCCTGATTAAATAAAGTCCGTCCCTTTTTTATGAAAATGATAAATTTAGTAATTCTGTATAAATTCTTTTCAATCTTCTCTTTCTTCCATTACCTGATCTAATAGCTGATATTCACTGAAACAAAATCACCTTGGAATGAGTCTAAATATTTCATAAGCTTGATTTAATTGCTGTCATTTCCAATAGCTTCTCTACTCAGGGGACACTCTTTTTATAGGAACTCTATTGGATTTTTTACTGTCAATAAAAAACTTTTTAGACATCATTAAGCTAGATTTTAAGGGCGAATGAACCTCTAGAGTTTTTCTTGATGGCCATTAATTTCGAATCTGCAATATTTATTCCACTTGCAAATCTTAGATTCAGTTCAGACTTAACAAACCAAACAATGGCCAAGGAACATGTACATCCTTACACGTTGTTATTTGTACGTTAATCACCATTGTCCACTCTATGGACAATTTTATTTAGCATGTGCATTTTCAACATAAGTAACTGAGAAAAAAAAATATGAAAAGATTCCATGATCTAATAATAAAAAATAATATTGTAGTACCATATTGATTACTTCTTCCTGCATATTGTTAGGTTTAATTGTATTCTAAACTGTTTACTGAAAATGTAGTTTAAAAATGCATTCTTTTACTCTCTACTTTGTCAGGTTTTTCAGTCAGAAAATAGTAAATGTTATTAAAATTTGTGTCTAAGCCTAAGATTGTATATCTTCTTGGAAATTATTGAATGAAATTTTACTTCTAATCTTTCAGTTTTTTCAATGTGTATGTGTATCTATATATTCATGTGTTGAGGCAATATATTTAGCCATAAACTCAACCAGCCAGAAGTGATAATATGCTTGTTGACATCTGCAACAGTATGGATAACATACACGATTGGTTTAAAAGTGGCAAATGGATTGTCACTTTAAAAAAAGCAGTAAACCCACTGTTATTTAGAAAATAAAGAAGATCACAGGGAGAGGTAAAGACGAGAAGAGTATTTAAATAAAGATCCCTGACTGTTCTTTCTCTGAAAGCTTCTTTTGCTGTTTTCTGACAATACAGGTGAAAGATTTGGAGTCTCAGAATAAAACATTTTGCTTTCTGTAAAGCCAAAGCTGATGTAGGTAAGTGTTATGGAAAATTTGACAGTTATATACTCTGATGATTTATGATATTTTGAGGTTATTTCAGTGACCTTTTAAGTATGAAAAACCAGAAATTAGTAAAAATAGTTCTATTTTGCTGTTATTTGAAAAGTGCAACAAATTATTCACTGATATAGCATAAATAGATATGTATGTTTGTACCAGTATAATTGGCTTGACATTATGCACGTACACATTAATCTGCAAGTTGATACAGTAGAAAAAATATCAAAATATCTCTTACTTTTTCAGATTTGATGTTTGGATATTCAAGCAGAAGTGGATACCCAAACCCAGCCAAATAACATTAGTCACAATGTTTCCTGCTTTGATCAAGAATCTCACTCTTGTATGAGTTTTATTTATAATCCATTTCAAGTAGCTATAAGAAATATCATGTCTTCTGTAAAAATGCAAGGCATTGTAACACGTATTGGTGGATGGGACCACGTGGAGAAATAAAGGGTTTGGTCTGATCGGTAACAGAGGCATCACCTAATCCAGATGACTGAAGTTCCTGTTTTAGTGGTTCTGGCCAGTTCTTGTAACATCAGATCGAATGTCTAGTGTGTTAGCAAGGATCTCAAAAATACTGGGCCAAAACCTCTTAACAGAAGAAGCTGGTTCACAAGTTTTGCCTGCCAGGTCTCATGCAGTCTGTTTGAAGACTGTAGCTCTGTTTATAGTATTGAGTTTTGTGGCCCAACAAGGGTGAGTCTGTACAGCCAAATGGTTCAGACTGAGGATCTGATGTCTATACAATGCGCTTGTCATAAGAGTTTACTCTGGAGCGGTTTTAGTCTGCTGAGTTGGATTGAAGACCCTTTAGCACCTGAAGTGAATGAAGTACTCTTCTGGAGTGAAACTTCTGGTTTGATTTTCTGGAAAAGGATCTAGTCTATGACCTGAAACATCTGAAGTTCTCTCAGACAGAATTGTCTTTCTCTTGTGGGCTCATCTCTCAGGTTTGTTTTAGCATCTAGCAGAAATTGTGAGTCTCAAAGGCAATTCTCATGCATATATAATTTATCTGTTTATCTCTCTTGTGCTCTAAGAAATTGTTTTAAGTATTTTTCAGTATCATATAAACTATTTTCAACAGACGTGTTTGGGATTGACATGTAAAAAGCTTGAGCCAACGCTTCTTTAAACATATAGGCAGATTCTACATATTAAACATTTATAGTGTATGGCATTCAACAAATAATCCTTCTGTACATGAGAAAATATGCCTTGTTTATAAGTTTCACTTCAAATTACAGCCTGAATTGTGGTAGTTAGTACAGAACCATAACAAATAATAGCCTGACATTTTATGTTATGGTAAGAAGTATAAATAAACACAAATTTCACACTAAAATTTAAAAAGAATTGGCTGGACCAAAGTGTGAAAACTGGATCCTGAAATAAAAGTCAAAGCAAAAAAAGCCAATCAACCGACAAAACAAAACAAAACAAAAAAATAAAAAGAAAAAAGATTTAATTAGTTACTTACAATAAGAAATAATTGTGGGCTTTTCAAAACAAATTTAAAAAAAATGGTTGTGACTCTAACATTCAACGAGATCCAAGACTTCCTCCCCTCACTGCTCTCCTTCCTTTCCCTTTTCCTCCCTCTTCTCACTATATGTCTATTGTGTTACAGTTTGTCACTACAGTATTAGAGCCCCTACTGAGAACTTTTGAAAAGCCAGTGTTTATTTTATATTTAATTTAGACATAAAAATATAGAAGGAAAATTAAAGGAAAGAATATTTTAAAAGAATTAACATTAGAGGAAACTATGCTTACCAGATAAACTGGTCCAAAATTAAATAGAGCAAACTCTTCCAACATTGATAACTACTGAAATAATAAGCATTTAACAGAAAGAATAATTTGAGACATGGAGTGTACCTTGTAGTAGCATGTGCTATGTAAATCATATATCAGTTCAGGTAATTAATCCCACACTAATTAGCATAAACTGTAGTTTGTTTCAAGCTCTACCCAGACATGTGATATCCCAAAATGATATGCAGGTAAACAGTGTAGTAAAAATGTATGAGTTTTAATTACTTCCAATATAAAGAGAAAGTGATGATGGAATTCCTGGAGTATTAGTAACATTTTCTCAATCTTCATGGTCAAGTTATTTGTTCCCTTTCTGTTTGTTTTTGGGTGGTAAGACAAGAAACAAAATGATAGTTGTGGGCCAAAATCTGTATAGACGAAAAATAGAGCTTTATATTTCAAAACCAGTTTTGATGAAGTGAATGTTAAGAATTAAGTATGATTATCTTTAAAATGGATGATGCCATTCAGGCTTAGTGTTCATTGTGATTCATATCCATGAGGATATGAGAATAGAGGTAAAAGTGATTCTGTATTAGATCAATTTATGTAATCAGGGAAAAATCCCCGACAGAGGACTTCCTAGGTTCACACACTTGTACTCTCCTTTGAAATAGAAGCAGTAACTTTTGAAAGGAGATAAAGGTTCAGGACTGTTGCTCTAAGTATAATACCCTGTTCCTCTGCAGGGCAGTTGAGCAGAAAGGGTGATAGGCACCTGTAATGCAGAGGAAGGATGATAGTAATACAGATGGAAGACATTTGAGTTTACATACAAGAGAGAGAAACCCACCTCACTTATGACACTATAGTTTTGGCCTGGGTGGGACAAGTATAGCATAGAGAAAATCCTACCTCTGGAGTCCCCGGCTGATGGTATTCAGTAGATTAGTACATTTGAAAAGGAGCTTTGAAGCTTTCTCTTAAGAATCAGAATAGTAACAGCTTGATAGGTAGTTGTTTTGTGGAAAAAAAGAAGTTCACTTTGGACTAATTATTTGTTTTATCCTTTATCAGATGTCTGTTTGGCTCACTTCAGCATATTGTGGTTATAGACTACATAAGTGACCTTGAAGACACTTTGTTCTGGGGAGCGTCATTTGAAACATAGTAGGGGAGAACTGAAAATATTTTTAAACAAATGAGTAACATTTCTTTAATAACTTTTAGCATTTGTTTTAGGTAGTATGTGATTACTAGGGCTGTGCTATCAGTGACTTGTTTTGCTTCTAGTGTATCAAGTTTCCGAATGTTTATTTGGGAGGTCATTCAAAGACACAATCTGGAAAATAGATTAGTGGTGTAGTTTCCTTTTACTCAGAGGAGCTGGGCATCTCAAGCAAATACTTTAATGGCCTGGCTGTACATCACACCCTTTTTGATGTTTTTCAGATATTTACTGGCTTTCCTGAGCTGTGAGATATGTAGCAGTTTGTAGTAGCAGTTTGTAGTTTATCATCTCTCATGCTGCCCCTGGTGACTGAATTAATAGCAAGGAAGCTGGGGCTGAGGCTGATGCAGGAGCGTGTCAGAGCTGGATGATGGAAAGGTGGTAACTATGGAATTTGTGATAAAAATTGTTAAGTCAAGGTTAACTCAGATGTTACAGATGCCATCTAAGTATGTCAGCTACACTAAAATATAGTTATTTAGAATCAGTTCCTTTAAATGGCTCATGAAACTGTAGGCATATTACAAACTATTTATGAGCAGTATCTTGACAGTAGTGGCTGTGCAGTTTGGTGAAAGTGTCATTTTTTTCAGGTAAATTTTTTTTGTGGATAAAAACATACTGGATATGTGTCTCACTGTGTTCAAACTGGAATTTCAGATGCTGGTTCTTAGTTCTTGCTGTGTTGCACATAGGATGGACCAAATTAATAATCACGCTAGTATTTCAGCTACCCAAGCAATTGGAAAATCCCATCACTCTTGCAAGAAAAATTGGACTTTGACATTTTATGAATTTCTAATTCTCCGTTTGATACAATTCTGGTATAGAAACATTTCAACCTTTCAACTATCAATAACTGTGAATCCAATGTGGAAACCATTTGCTCCTCTTTCAGAATGTAAGTCACTTCATGACAGGCAGAGACATAGATTGTCTTCCCAAAGTTGAGGATGTGCTTTGGCAGTCAGATCCAAGTGCAGCGAGACTTTCAAATACCAAGGTCTAAAACTTCACTAGCAGCAACATGACTTTACTGAATAATCTCACTGACTAGAGCATTTGGGAGAACATTCATAAATTCCAGTGCTTAGGGACTGCTCTGCTCCCATTACACTGAATACAAACACGTCAGAGTTTAGAGATCTCGAGGTCACAGCCATATTTATGACAACTACGTCAAAGGCCACTTCTTTTCTCTTCTTAAATTAGTGAGTTCTATATTTGCCAGTTCTTCACATATTTAGAGAACAAATGTAATGAAATAGGGTAGATACAATTATGAAAATGTTAGGAAAACAATAAATGTACTGATATAAATATCAGTGAGAGATCAAAAAATAATAACATATTTTTAGAATGCCAATAGAGTGTAGATGGTAACACAGTTACATGAATATACAGGCAATAATCAGAGTAAGAAAGAATGTCAAAACCACTAATACTACCATGAGTTTTGTAACTGGCCATTAATAGAAAGCTCTTTTACCTCCAGGCTGAAAGGGGCAAAGTACATCTATGTCCCAGGCTGCAGTACACTGGGCTTTTTACATCTACTAATATCTACCCTGCATTAAAGACTGTTATCCTGC
>NW_010421564.1:0-4553 GCF_000710305.1 Buceros rhinoceros silvestris | reverse complement strand
TCCCCTGCATTAAAGCCTGTTACCCTGCTGAAGGATTTGTCCTTTGAATAAAACATTAAATCAAAGTCCTTTCTGCTCTGTAGCCATTATGGATAACATGACATGACTCGAAGAAGAGTAATAATGATTAGAAATCTCCAAAGACTTCTGACTTATCAACTATACATAGTGGATAACGACAGTAGTTTATAGACTTTGGCATCAAAAATAATACACAAAAGAATATTGGACTTGTTAGGGACAAATATCTCACTCTATTTCAAACACAGACTCATTCTATAGAGAAGACATGGACTAAACTAGGAAATTTCTAAAGTACCTGAGTGACATTTTGTGTTCAATGTGCTCTATTGACTTTCAAAATTATGATTTTTATGACTATTTTAATGGTTTTTGTGTAGCGGGAAGGGGTGGGGAAATGGTGAAAATAGACTTTAGAAAAGTGAAAAGAGATTTTAAAAAGTGGGGCAAAACTCTGAGTAATTTTTCATGCTAATCTAGCTCATAAGCAGAAGAAGAGTGATTTACCTGTGTTCCACTGTCATATCTAATGCTCTATGTATTCATTCACATTCCAAAGCTATAGGCCATTAAGCACATTGCTGTTGCCCAAAAATTAAATTCACAAGCTTGCAGAAGAAGTTATTTGTATGGGCTATCATGATTCCGTGAAATACTGTGGAAATTTCAGTAGGGCTAATACAAGGTTACAAGAATGGAGACCACAAATAAAGTTTCAATTTACCCATTTTAAATGGCGAACACCTTTGAGTTCTAATCAATTGACTCTTGGGTTGCACCACTAGTTACTGGCCTCCAACTAGACTTCTTGCCACCTTGTACCACCCTCTGGGTCTGGTCATTCAGCCAGTTTTCAATAAATGTGCTCAAAAACAACAACAACAAAAAATCCCCCAGACCCATAAGCATCAAACATCAAAGAAATTCTTTGTAGAAGCATTCCTCTCTCTCCCCAGAGGTCTTTAAGTTGGACTATAAACAAAAGACACTATAATCAGCAGCATAACAGAGAAAAAAACTGTATGATTGCCTGGCAGTCATTGTCATAGTCATAGAATAATTAGAAAATGAAATGTGAAGATGTGAGAATGGAAATTTTCTGCTATTGTGGTGTTTATACTTATCTAGTACAGTATGCAGGGACTGATAGGAAGACGTATGTTAGATACTTCCTCTTTTCTGTAGATAAAAGCATGTATTGTAAGAAAGAAATTAAAAGAACCATAAAAAAAAATTATTCTAAAGATGCAGTAGTCTTTTGCCAGGCCTGGGTGCATCTTCATCTTCTGCAACCTCATTTCAATGCAATTTATTTAGTCAAGATTGGTTTCAATACCAATCCTTAGCAAGGCAGATTTAGTAGCACTTTTCCAAATACTCGTGCTAGGACAGCATATTCCAGGCTTTTAAAGACAACAGAATGAAGAGGGCGGCACAGTGAGGAACAGATGTTAAGAATGGTTAATGCTACATGGTGGTGGAGAGGATCTGCCACATGTTGCAAACAATGGAAATGTACAGCACCCACCTCCCCTAACTCTTGATATATCAGATATAGCTGTGAAACAGAAAAGCAAGAAAGCTAACAATGGACAAGAGTTTATAAAACCACTATAAGGAAACAAAGTCTGGATCTTTGGGGAAATGAGAGACCTGAAACCCAAAACTCACTGATCTTGCTTGTCTGACCTGTTGTCTAACTTTTTGAGACATGGCAGAAAAAGACATTAAGATAGGGAGACCCATCCATAGAATTAGCCAGCCCTAGGTCTGAACAACTGAATGCTTAACCTATTTCCTTATCCCTTTTGAACTGTTTGCCAAGTGAATGGAGAATGCGATGCAGGGGGGGTATTAATGACCATGTCTACAGAGCAGCAAACTGGGCACAGAAGCACCAGATGAGCCAATGGCAACAGCTATGGCAGCAGCCCTTACATTTTACTTTGAATTGCATTTATTCAAGATTCCTGGGCTGAATATCCACACTATGTGCATACCCTGAAGCTGTCTGAAAATGGAATCACCAGCTCACACCATTATGCCTTTATTGGGGATGGGAGTGTGTTTGGTGCACACCAAATTATATCTTCCGTTTTAATTTCCTCAGAAAGGAGGAACTGTACAGATTGAAACTACTTTTCAAAATAATCAAGCGATAAGTGAAGAACATGTGGGTGTCTGCACCAGAGCTGTGCTGCTGCTCTGAGCTAGTTTTTCTATCCAAGGCCTGCGAAGGACTGAAGCACAAGAGTGGCATATGTCCTCAGTAATTTCTTTAAAAAACATTGTGGGATGCTTCTGAAAAATTCGCAGTGTATTCTTAGACATGGTTTGGATTTTCTTATTTTCTAAATTTTTTTTCTTCTTTTTTTGATTCCTACTGACTCCCAGATTAAAATTTCGATCCTATCATTCACTAATGGAACTAATAGTAGGGACAGAGTTAACAATCTAGATGATAATTTTGTTTGTGATCATTCTTACAACATGGCTTCTGGTAACAAAAGTCCTTCTGCTTTCCATTTTCAAAAAAAATCCCAGCAGCAAAGACACTTGGAACTTGCAAATCTTTTTCATATGTAACTAGAACCAGTCTGGATATGATCTCTTACCAAATCTTTATCACCACTCTTCATCCTGTAGAGATTCTTTCCAGAGGAATTTTCTTCTACCAGTCCATCTTTTTTTTTCCCCTGAGTTTCATATTAAACTTGCTTTATTCTTGCAAGCTTTAAGTCTTATTTCTTGAAGACTTTATTTTCCCCTCAGAAATATTGCCATTGTTTTCTATAAATTCATTAAGACTAATCTGAGACAATGATTTTCTCTGGATAAAACATGATTTACACACACCCACACCCACACAGTCCCCCTCCCAACACCCCGTCCCCTCACCCCCCGACACACCCCAGGTCAATTTTAGTTTTTCTATGAAATAAAAAAGAAAATTATGTTGTTGCAGTTTAACCCGGACACAGTTTAAATATAAATTCAGAAGGATGGATTTAATCCACCGATTTTTTCTTTTTAATGGAACATCTTTTTTTTTTCAGAGCAATTGACTATGAAGGCAAAGGAAACACAGTACTTTGACTCCTGAAATATCAAACTGATGCAGCGGTTTACCACATGTTATTTTAGAGGTACGCAGATATATTTTATTACGATGCCAGTAAAGACTAGAAAATACATTTATGATCTCGTAATGTGTTTTCCTATTGTTCTAGTCCTAATTTAATTGAAACATGAAGAATACTAAACAATCACATATAAATGCAGTGGGATTAAATGTTTGAAATCACATGTACATTTTTGAAAATCCAGCCCATCCAGTAATATGAGAAAGGGAAAGCAAATTACAAGTTTTAAAGCAGGGATCGTTAAGTTATACAAAGTGAGGATCATTAGGCTATACGTTATCTCTAATTGCTCATTCTTAAACTAAAAAGGAAAGTGAAAAAGCTGCATTTAAGTAGCAAATAAATTGTATACTGACATTGTTCTGCACTTTAAGGTCAGACAAACTTAAATGACAATTAAACCACAACTCAGAGTGATTAAGTATTAAAAGAAGCAAAGACAGATTCTACTCAAAGGTCAGAATCAGCAAAAATACACAGCTAACATCAGTTTTATTTACCTGCTTTTCGAATCTTATGGACCACTTTTCATTTTAGATTCAGGCTAGGTGATTGTTCCTGGCATGGTGTTATACGGACGGTTTGTTAACTTTTAATTCAAGTTTAAAATGCTATAATTTCGTATGAAACCCTCATTACAACTTCCGAGTGCTCAGGCTTGACGGGGACTGTTAGCCTGTCTACTAATGTAATTCAGCTCATGTGCGGCAAGTAAAAGTAAGGTGCAATATCTGAACATGATCTTGTTTTTTAATCTATGATAAATGGAGAAGGATTGCTACATAATGATATGTTGCTGAAAATTGTGTAGGTGTTTAACTTCGTGAAGTACAAACACATAGTTCTGTCTCAGGCTGTAAGATTATTTAAATCTTCACAGAACTAAGGCCCAGTTATTTAGGAAGGAGTACAACTGTAGAACTAATCTACAAAATAAAGTGACTCATCTGTTCTCAGTCACTCAGTCTCACTATGCAGAAGTATGGTTTTGTTTTGTGGCCCATGGTTTTTTTTTTTAATTATTATTATTTATTTTAGGCTTTCCCAGCCACCAACTGGGGTTATATACTGCACAATCACATTAATATTGCATTATGTGTATAGATTTGTTGGCAATCGTGTCAGTTGCCATTGTATCTCCCATCTGGTTGGGTGGCTACAGTCCACTTCCTTGTTACCAGTGGCTAATTCACAAAAGACATTCCCTTTCTTTAAGAGAGAGATTAAAGAGCAAGATTAAAAAACAATAGTAAAGTAAATGAAAATTTAAAAAAGTTACAAAGCACAATCATTTGATATTTGAATCCCATTTAACATTTTTGCTTGTTTGACAGACCCAGTAGTATCATTAAGCTCATAAAAAATATATTAAAATACATATAAAATATA